>NC_067305.1:3014015-3240317 GCF_020740795.1 Apus apus
GGGACCTGCCCTGGGATGTCCCTAGTTTCACAGGGACATTGGGACCTGCCCTGGGATGTCCCTAGTTTCACAGGGACATTGGGACCTGCCCTGGGGATGACCCAAGTTTCACAGAGACTCAAGGAGCAGCCCGGGAAGGTCCCAAGTTTCATGGGGACATGGGGATTGTTCCCAGTGTCCCAGGGACACCATGACCTGCCCTGGGACACGGGGGTGGCTGATCCCCATGGGGACAGCAGCTGGTGGGATGGAGCTGACAGTGCACCCAAGGGTCCTCCCAAGGACCATCTGCTGGGAGTGGGGCAGAACAAAGGGAAAACAAAACAAAACAAAACGCAGCAGCAGGGAGAGGAAGCAGGTTCCAGGTCCTCTCCTTGTCCCCTCCCTCGGGACAGCAGCCAGCTTTCCAGCTGCCACAGCCAGTGGCACCACCACGTCGATGCTCCTCAATTATTCAGCACCAGCCTGGCATGGTGCCACAGCCTCTCACCATCGTGCACACCAGGCAGAGGGTGACAGTGCTGTCCTCAGGGCCCGTGGCAGCACCAGGTGGACGTGTGGACACAGGGTTGGGAACACACGGATGTAGGTGGAAACCCCCCCCATGCGGAGTCTGCCCTGCGTGGGGTGCTCTGTGCCTCAGTTTCCCCACAGTGCCCTGGATGCTTCTGTGAACGAGGAGGGGTGAGAGGCTCCTGTTTGTCCTGCCTTGTCCCCAGGGCTCTTCTGGGAACACTTTGAATTCTGGGGTTCCCTCCTTAAGGGGAGATTGCTGGACCCCTGCAATGCAGGCAGAGGGTCCTGCCCCTCCCTCCACCCCAGGGTTGTGTTGGGGGCTGAGTCTGTACCCCCAGGGCAGGACAGGGGGTCCCACGTCCCCCTGTGCCAGGAGCAGGGGCCGTGTGGCAGGAGGGTGCTCATTCCCTTGGTTTGGGGGTGCACTGCTACCTCCCCTTGAGGTGGGAAAGCTGCGCCCGCCCCGAACCCCTCCCACTTTAACTGGGACCAGTCTGGGTGCTGGACGCTGACTGGGACCTTGGTACTTGGATACGGGGATGCCCGGAGCTCTGGATGCTGAGGAGGGAGGGAAAGAAGGAGGGACGGAGGGATGGAGGGAGGCGGATCCTGGTTCCCACTGCGGCAGGAACCGGCCCCCGCCCGGCAGCGATGCTGGAGCGAGCTGGGGTCTGGGGTCCCCGGCCCGGAGCCCCAACCTGCCCTCAGCCGGGTGGGGGGCGAGGGGTGCATGGCTGCCCGGCGCCTCCTCCTCAGCACCATGAAGCAGATCTGCCTCTGCGCCGCTGCCTCCTTCGCGGTAGGTCCCTGCCCTTCCACCTCGGGTCCCCTTTGCTCCCACCCTCCGGGGGAAGCCGCGTCACCCCCACCCCACCTGGACCCCCCCCTCCCCCCCACCTGGAGCCCCCAACCCCACCCCGGGGCTCCGCCGCATCCTCTCCAACCTGCTTTGTCCTTGCGTGACAAGGCGGGGCGGCGGGGGGGGGGAGAGGGCACCACCCTCCCAGTTTGCCCAGTAAGAGAGACTGGTTTATTCGGGGTCCACTGGCTCCGCAGGGCTGGGGGGGGACTGGCTGGGGGGGGGTCTGGCGGGGGCAGCAGGCGGGCACAGTGGCACAGGTCCCTGGCACCGGGCACCGGGCCGGTGAGGGGCAGGACGCCAGCAGCTCCCAAAAGGTGACATCCATTTCCTGCCACCAGGACCGCAGTGAGCTCCGGTTTGTCACCACGGGGTGAACGAAACCAGGGCTTCCCGGGCTGGCCCTGTCCCGCTGAGGGCCAAGGATGGGGATATTGTGGGACCACAGGGTCAGCAAGCCCCTCATCCGGCCCCAATCCTGCGCAGGGTTGTGCCCTGTATGTCCCAGGAAGCATGGAGCCATCCCCAGGGACCTGCTGTCCCTCTGTGCTCACTCTGACTTTGTCCCTTCCTCATCGGGGAGCAAAGCAGGGCTGGGAATGGGCTCAGGGATGGGGCTCAGGCCCCCCGGGGGTGCTGGCTGTGGTCAGCATCGTGGTCACTGGGGTGGCAGGGGCAACTCCTGGGGCGCGGGCAACCAGGCAGCCTGGGCTCCCCCCCAGGTTCCACAGCTCTGTAAATCTCCTGGTCTGAGAGCTGCAAACTAGGGGGGGCTGAAGGGGATCCTCCCCCCAATCAGCTGTCCCCCCTCTGAACCTGGGGGCCAGACACCACAGCACCCAGGGAAGGGGCTGGCCCTGAGATGGGCATCCCAAGGGAGAGGGATGGAAGATAGCAGGGATGGGGATGAGGACAGGCAGCCCAGCCCAGCCCCCCCTGCCTGTCCCCCGGCTGGTGCACCCCTCACAGCTTCCTCTTGGCTTCACTGCAGAGCCAGGACTGGACCAAGAATGATGAGAAGCTCCTGCAAGCTGTGGACTACAACGATGCTGGGAAGGTGACATCTCTCCTTGTCCGCAAGGGCCTGGTCCCCACCAAGCTGGACTCAGAGGGCAAATCTGCGTGAGTGCTGCTGACCCATGTCCCCGGGACGGGGGGGGCACAGGGCTGGGGACAAGGCTGGTGGCCAGGGATGTGAGTTCAACAGCCCCTGGTCTTGCTGCAGGTTCCACCTGGCTGCCATGCGGGGGAATGTGGACTGCTTGGAAGCCATGCTGGCTCACGGCGTGGATGCCATGACCAAGGACAGCTCGGGTGAGGGGCCATGGCCACCACGTGCCCCTGGCTAATGCCATGGACCTGCCGGGACCACCGGTGCTCCCTGGTTGTTCCCACCCAGCTGGGAGGTGTTGAGGCTGAGGGGACAGAGGTGACAGCCACATCTGTGGGGGCTGTAAATTGTCTCAGTTTCCTACAGGGACTCAAGCACTGATCGATGGTGCTCTTGGGGATCATGGGATGGTTTGGGTGGGAAGGGACCTTGAAGATCATCTAGATCCAACCCCCTGCATGGGCAGGGACACCTCCCACCAGCCCAGGCTGCTCCAAGCCCCATCCAACCTGCCCTTCAACACTGCCAGGGATGGGGCAGCCACAGCTTCCCTGGGCAACCTGGGCCAGGCTCTCACCACCCTCACACTCCAGGATTTCCTCCTCATGTCTCACCTCAATCTCCCCTCTTCCAGTTTTAATTCATCCCCCCTTGCCCTCTCACTACAAGCCCTTATAGGATGTGGCTCTCATTCAGCCCTAGTCCAGCAGATCCTTTTGTTTGTCACCCAACCAGTCCCCTCTGCCACAGCCCCATTGCCTGTTCCCTGACCTGTCCATCTGTCCCTCTCCCCAGGTTACACTGCCCTGCACCTGGCATCCAGGCATGGCCACCCTCAGTGTGTCAGCAAACTGCTGCAGGTACCTGGGGTGTGAGGGAGGGGGGTGCTGTGCCAGCCAGGTGTCCTCTGCATCCTTCAGCTCCCTTCCCTCCCCACTGGTGCTCCTCGGCAAGGTCGTTCCTACCTCTGCCTGGCACCTGCTCGGCCCTCCACCATGCCAAGTAGCCCCTGGGAACAGTCAGTCTGTCTGTCCCTTGTCCTCCTGTGACCCAGGCTCTCCCCCTCAGGCCTCCTGCCCCGTGGACGTGGTTGACAACAACGGCCGAACAGCGCTGCACCTGGCAGGTGAGTGGGGACAGTGCAGGTGAGTGGGGACAGTGCAGGTGAGTGAGGACAGTGCCAGGGAGTGGAGACAGTGCAGGTGAGTGGGGACAGTGCCGGGGAGTGGGGACAGTGCCAGGGAGTGGAGACAGTGCAGGTGAGTGGGGACAGTGCCGGGGAGTGGGGACAGTGCCGGGGAGTGGGGACAGTGCCAGGGAGTGGAGACAGTGCAGGTGAGTGGGGACAGTGCAGGGGAACGGGGACAGTGCAGGTGAGTGGGGACAGTGCCAGGGAGTGGGGACAGTGCCGGGGAGTGGGGACAGTGCAGGTGAGTGGGGACAGTGCCAGGGAGTGGGGACAGTGCAGGTGAGTGAGGACAGTGCAGGTGAGTGGGGACAGTGCCGGGGAGTGGGGACAGTGCCAGCCCCGTCCTGCCGGCGCCCCGCGGGAGGCAGAGTGCTCAGCCTCTCTCCTTTCCCCCCAGCGGTCAGCGGCTGCATCTCGTGCTCCGAGATCCTCTGTGATTTCAAAGCTCCGTTGAACATGAAGGACAAGGTGAGATCCCTCTGCTCCCGGCCCTGCAAGGTCAGCCAGGGCTCAGGCTCGGGCTGCCTCTGAACCGCAGCAGCTCCTGGGGCGGCAGGCGGAGGGTTGGCTGCTGGGGTGAAACACCCCATGGAGTGGGATGTGGAAACGGGGGAGATAATGGAAGTGAGGTGCCCCACGGGGGGGATCTGAGCCTCGTCTGCACAGCCTCACCCCCCCCTGACCTTGCCCAGGATGGCTCCACCCCGCTGATCCTCGCTGCCAAGATGAGCCACTCGGAGCTCTGCCGGTACCTGCTGCACCGCGGGGCTGCTGTCAACAGCCAGGACCTGCAGGGGAGGTGAGGCTGCCCTGGTGGGCACTGGGAGCAGACGGGGGACACAGGGAACGGCCCCCTCACCTCTGCTCCCCACCCCTCTCTGCTCAGGACAGCCTTGATGCTGGCCTGTGAGAACGGCAGCGTGGAGACGGTGGAGGTGCTGGTCAACGGCGGTGCCCAGGTGGCCGTGGTGGACTCCACAGGCCACGATGCCACCCACTACAGCCTGGCCACGGGCAACGCTCTCATCCAGCACTTCCTGCAGGAGGCTGCTCAGCGCTGCTCCTGGGCCAGCGGTGAGGCAGCCCTGCCACCCTGCTGCTCCTCGTCCCCCGGGGATGGGCCCACGGGGTGTTGTCACCCTGCAGGCTGCTTTGGGGCGGGGGGCTGAGCGAGGTTGGGGGGCACACGTCCCCTTGTCCCATGTGCTGGAGGGGTCTCCGCCCACGTTGTCAGCAGCTGAGGGTTGGGAGGTGGTGCTAAGCCTTGGATGCCTGTCGTGCTGCCTTGCACACGTTGCACGCGCGTGTTCATGCGTGTATCAGGCTGTGTGTTTGTACGTGTGTCTACGTGTCCGTGTCTGTGCATCCCTGCCATTACACACCCACCTGCACCCCTGTATTTGCCTGTCTGCACGTGTCCCCCCTGTACACACACGTGTGCCCCCCCCTGCACGTGTGGGTGCACGTACCCCAAGTGCCCACCCCTGTGTGAGCACATTCAGAGGTGCCACCGCACCCACATGGCCCCGCCTGCTGTGCCCACCCCTACAGTCCCCTAACCCCCCCCAATTTCTCTTCCCTCCTGCTCTGCACCCCAGAAGAGGAGTCAGCAGAGAGGACATCCCAGGTAAGGGCCTGCCAGGCTGCCCAGCTCTCACCAGGGCTGGCCCCAGCCTCTGGGCAGGGCTCCCCGGGAGCTCTGGGGTTCTCCAAAGTGGTGGTGGGTTGGGAAAAAGGGAGGCCACTTTAGATGTGATGGCCCCTCTGCCCTGGTGTCTTCCACAGACATCTTCACCCAGCCAGTCATCTGTGAGGGAGAAGAACAGCACCCCGAGGAAGAGGAAAGCCCCTCTGCCTCCCCTGGGCACCCCCAGCCAGGTGAGAGCAGGTCCCCTCAGCTCCACGTCCACACCCGGCGGGGCAGGTGCAGGGTAACCAAACCATGGCCAGCTCAGGAAACCTTCCCCAGCTTCTCCTACCCTGGGGGCTGTGTGGGGACCCCTCCCCACAGTGGAAGTGATGCTCGGGGGCTGCCCTGAGCTGCAAATGGGGGGTTCATCCCCACTCCCAGGTGCCCGCAGCACCCAGGCCCCCAGCCCCTGCTGAGGGTGGTGCAGGAGGGGGTGGCAGTGGGGAGGGGGCTGGCAGGGCCTGGCCCTGAGCTCTGGTGGCTGCTTGTCCTCAGGAGGACCGAGATGCCTACGAGGAGATCGTGCGGCTGCGGCAGGAGAGGGCCCAGTTCCTGCAGAAGATCCGGGGTTTGGAGCAGCAGGAGAAGCAGAGACGGGAGGTACCAGTGAGCCACAGGGTCCCTGGGGAGGGGGCAGAAGGGATGGGGACAGCATTGATCCCTCCCTGTTCTCTCCCTGTGTCCTGCTAGCGGGCAGAGGTGGATGAGGGCTCCCTGCGCTCCATGGAGAAGCGGGTGAGGCTGGAGAAGATGTCACGAGTGGCCTCAGCTCTTGAGAGGTCTTGGTGCCTGGGGATGCCTCCGGGACTCTGGTGGGAATGATGGGGACCCCATGCCTGTGTCCTGCCCCCACAGATCCAGGAGCTGGAGAAGCAGCTGGCAGCACGGGATGGCGAGAAGGAGAGGCTGGGCAAGGAGGTGGAGACTCTGCGGAGCCGCTTGTCCTCCCTGGAGGTGGGTGTGGGCAGCAGCTGGCAGTGCCAGGTGCTGTGATGGACGGGGGGTGACCACCACCATGCACCCCCAGAACGAGAAGGAGAACACGAGCTACGACATCGAGACGCTGCAGGATGAGGAGGGAGACCCGCTGGAGTTCCCAGGTAGGGCCCTGCCTGCCTCCCGAGGCCCCTGCAGGGCTGGTGGCCCCTGGGGACACGGGTGGGCATGGCCCTGGTGTCCCTGCGCCCCACAGGGGCAGAGCTGCTGCTCTCCAAGAAGACGCTGAGCCCCTCAGCTGAGGAGCTGCTGGCCACGCTGCAGGGGCAGGTGCAGTCCCTCACCGTGCAGAACAAGGAGCTGAGGGAGAAAATACAGGCAGGTCCCCGTCTGTCTGTCTGTCCCTCCCTGCCTCTGTCCCCGGGGCCCTGCTGGCCTCATTGTCCCCTTGGCAGGTGCTGGAGAACTATGAGCGGGACGAGAGCGACCCATCCAGCCCGGGGGACTGTGTCCCCGCCAGCCTCTACAAGGCTCTGCAGCGGGAGCTGGAGCAGCTGCGGGCGCAGCAGTCAGAGCGGGACGCGAGGGACGAGGTCCGTGGGGAGCTGGAGGGGCCGACGGCAGCCTCGGAACAAGCGGCGGAGGAGAGCGCGGCCCGGTGCCGTGCCAAGGAGCCGGCTGGGAGCCGGGGCGAGCTGCGGGCCCCGGGCACACCGGCCTCCTCCTCCTCCTCCTCCTCGGTGGCTGAGCCGGGGGCTGAGCTGGAGGAGGCCCGGGCAGCCCTGCGGCGGGCACAGGCAGCCCTGGAGGAGCGGGAGCGGCAGGTGAAGGAGATGCAGGCCCGTCTGGAGGCCATGGAGGCGCCGGCCTCGCTGGGAGCCTCCCTGGAGGAGGCGTCGAGGGAGAAGGAGGCCCTGCTGGAGCGCTGCGGCCGCGCCGAGGCCGAGGCCGAGGCCCTGCGGCGGGAGCTGGAGGCCAAGGCGCGGGAGCGGCGGGCGGGCGGCAGCCCCGAGGCAGCGGTGCTGGAGAGCCGGGTGGCCGAGCTGGTGCGGCAGCAGGAGGAGGTGACGGCCCAGCTGGGGCAGCTGCGGGAGACGCTGTGCCGGCGGGAGGCCGAGCTGGGCAGCCTGCGGGAGCAGCTGGCTGCCCGGCCGGTGGGCCGGCGGGAGCACGAGGAGGCCCTGGCGCGGCTGCGGCGGGCGCAGGCGGAGGCGCAGGCCCGGGTGCCGCGGGACGAGCACGCCCGGGCCACGGCGGCGCTGGAGGAGCAGGCGCGGGCGCTGCGGGAGCGGGCGGCGCGGCTGGAAGCGGCGGCCGAGGCCAAGGGCCGCGAGGCTGCCGGGCTGCAGGCCCAGCTGGCCGCCGCGGTGCCGCGGGGAGAGCACGAGGCGGCGCAGGAAGGGCTGCGGGCCGAGGCGGCCGCGCTGGCCCGGCGGCTGGAGGAGCTGTCGCGGCGGCACGAGAAGACGTGCGAGGAGGTGTTCCGGGTGCAGCGCCAGGCCCTCTTCATGAAGAGCGAGCGGCAGGCGGCCGAGGAGCGGCTGGCGGCGGCGCAGAAGCAGCTGGCTGAGGCGCAGGAGCAGGCCCGGCGGCTGCGGGAGCAGCACGGTCAGGCTGAGGAGGCAGCTCGGCTGGTCAGGGAGAGGGACAGGAAGGTAGGGGGCAAGGAGGAGGTGGTGAGGGGCTCCCAGGTGGGGAAAGGGGTTTAAGCTGGAAGAGGGGAGATTTAGATCGGATATGAAGAAGGAATTCTCCATCGTGACCTGGGGAGTGGGGCAGGGAGGGAGAGGACAAGGGGGGATGGATGAAAACTGGCAGAGGGAGATTGAGGTGAGACATGAGGAGGGAATTCTGGAGTGTGAGGGTGGTGAGAGCCTGGCCCAGGTTGCCCAGGGAAGCTGTGGCTGCCCCATCCCTGGCAGTGTTGAAGGGCAGGTTGGATGGGGCTTGGAGCAGCCTGGGCTGGTGGGAGGTGTCCCTGCCCATGCAGGGGGGTTGGATCTAGGTGATCTTGAAGGTCCCTTCCCACCCAAAGGAATCAGTGAGTCCGTGAGGGGTCCCTGTCATTTCTGTGCACCGTGCAGATCACTGAGCTCTCCAAGGAGGTCTTCAGGCTGAAGGAAGCCCTGAACGCCCTCCCTGAGCCCCGGGGACCAGCACAGTCACCCCCTGACACTGCCACGCTCCAGGCCAGGGTCCGGGCGCTGGAGGAGAAGCTGGCGGTGGGTCCTGGGGGTCTGTGGCCGTTGCCTGGTGGGTTCTGAGCTGCCACAACCGCCCGGCCCTGTGCTCAAACCCACGTGCTGTCTTGCAGGAGACAGAAACACGGCACAGCAAGGTGGTGACGCTGTACCGGAGCCACCTGCTCTGTGCAGTGCAGGTGAGGTAGGGACGTGGCTGTGGGGGAACTGGGGACACTGGTGTGGGGGGAGCAGGGTACCAGCCAGCCCCACGTGGATGCCCGCAGGCGTGTGGGACACAGCAAGGGGCTGGATCCAGGTGCCAACCCAGGGGTGCTTGGGCCATGCGCAGAGACTCCCCGATGTCCCCTGTGACATCCCCACCAACGTCCCCTCCACCCCAGGGCCACATGGATGAGGACGTGCAGAGACTCCTGTGCCAGATCCTGAGGATGCAGCGGCTGCAGGAGCAGAGCAGATGATCCCTTGCTCACAGGGCAGTGCCACAGGGCTTGGTGGGCACAGCCAGTGACACAGCTGGGGGGGCAAGCCCGTGCCAGCACCCTCTGGGCCCCCTTTCCTTCTGCGGGCAGCACCTTGTCACTGGCACAGGCACCCCCAGCCCAGCCCTGGCCACCCCGCACAGCAGCAATAAAATATTTGTACTCACACCAAGGGGACAGTTCATCTTGGGAGGGGACAAGGGTGGGCACAGAGTGTGGAGAGGCTAGGGGAGCTGGGGAGGGGACTGGTGCCACCCAGCCTCGATGTCCCCAGCTGGGAGCAGGTGAACACGAAGGAAGCCAGATGGTGGCATGGGAAGGGTTTGAAACCCTCTCAGGCAGATCCAGGATGGTTTTCCTGCGGGCCCGGGACAGGCGGGGATCCCTGCGGAGCCGGGCAGGGCGGTCCCTGCTGGGGGGGACAGAGTTTCCTGCCCGAGGAAATGGGCTGAGCCCGGCCGGGAACGCGGCGTCCTGCACCGTGACAGCCTCTGGTCCCGGGTGCTGGCCCTGCTGCGGTGAGCGTGCCGGGAAACAGGGCTCCCCGTGGGGCTGGGGGCGTAGGGGGGTGTCGGGGGCAGCCCCACAGCCCCTGGCTGGGGAGGGCACATGGGGAGCCTCTTGTCTGGGTGCAGGGAAAGGCAGGACGTCACCCCCGGGGCTCAGCCAGCTGCAAGGGCAGGATTTGAGCCGGTGGTGCTGGGCTCGGTGCCTAGGCTGGGTCTGGGGGGTCTCTGTGAGGGACAGTCCCTCTCAGACACCCTGGGAGCTGGGGGACAGCTGAGGGCACTGGCCCCTGCCCTGGTCGAGACCCAGAGTGACCTACAATCCCAAACATGGGCATGGGAGTGCAGGGGTGAGTGCAGGTCCCCGTGGGAACCCTGGTGACACAGGGTGCTTTTGCTCCCTCCTCCTTCCTGGCAGCAGGATCTGTCCTCTGCAGGGAGAAACCCATCCCCTGTCCCCAGGGCATCTGGCAAGGCCAGGGGGAAACTGAGGCACAGCACTGTGGGGTGGCCCGGAGATGGGTTTGAACCCCATGGACCACCTGGGGACCTGTGGGGACCCTGCTGTCCCCTGCCCTGGGCTTTGAGCCTTTGACCCACCTGTCCCCACAGGTCCCTGGAACTGGGCAGCTCTGCTGAGTCTCCCTGCCATGAAGTGGCTTTGGGTGGTGGCTTTGGTGGCACCTGCCTTCACTGCTCCCTACAACAGCACAGCGGGCACAAGGGACGGGGACAACAGGGACAGAGGTAGGGGGGCACGTGGGACCAGGGATGGAGGGACTGGGGCAGCTGGGATGGAGGTCTGGAGGGACCTGGGGGGGGTGGGGACAATGGGGACAGAGGTAAAGGGGCAGGGGGGACTGACCATAGAGGGACTAGGGGTCTGGAATGGAGGTCTGGGGGAAGCTGAGGGGACTAGAGGCAGCAGGGTTGGGCAGACTGGGAACACTGGTGACAGAGATGGAGAGAGCAAGGATGGAACTATAGGAACATCGGTGGGACTGGGGACATGGGGGGACTGGTGATGGAGGAACAGAGACACTGGTGGGACTGGGGACACAAGGAGACCAAGGACAGAGGCACAGGGCCTGGGGACACTGGGGAGAGAGTGGCAGCAGGGGAGCTGGGAACAGAGTTGGGGGCCCAGGGAGGCCCAGACCCTTCCTGCCCCAGCTTCACCCGCTGTGGCATGTCCCCTTGAGCCCCTGCTGGGATCACAGAGGGGGTCAGGGGGGCTGTTCTGGGGGTGCATCCCCTGCCCTCTGCCATGTCCCCCAGGCCGCTGCACCCTGCAGCATGGCACCCTGGGCACCGAGGTGCTGCTGCGGTGCCCGGCCGCAGCGGGGGGCCCTGCTGAGTGGCACCAGGGGGACACTGTCCTGGGGACATTTCCTGCACCCGGGCTGGCCCTCCCCAACGCCAGCCTGGCCCACGAGGGCTACTACAGCTGCCACCACCCTGGCACCGGCGAGACCTGGGCCACCATCTGCCTGCGGCTGGGCTGTGAGTGACCCTGTCCCCCCTGTGGTCCCCACGCTGGCCAGGGGTCCCCTGGGGAGGCTGGCAGTGGGGTGACAACTGTCCCTGGCCCCAGATCCCCCGGCATTGCCAGCCATGGAGTGCTGGGCCATCAGCTACCCACAGGCAGTGAACTGCTCCTGGGCCCTGGCCCCTGAGCCGCTGCTGGACACCGACTTCGTGGCCACGTACAGGTGAGTGCGGGACCCCCCGAGGCCTGGCTGAGCCCCCCTCCGTGCTGCCTCACACATGGGGCTGCGGGCAGGGCAGCCAGCCCCTCATCCAGCTCCCCCCTCTGCCCCCCAGGCACGGTGTGGGGGGGGACACAGAGCAGGGGGAGTGTGTCCCCACGGGGCCACGGAGCTGCTCCTTCGGGGACCTGCAGGTGTTCTCCCTCACTCCCTACGTGCTGAACGTGACAGCTCTGAACCCCCTGGGCACTGCCTCCCACCTCCTGCCCTTCCTCCTGGAGAACATCAGTGAGTGCTGCTGGGCCCCCAGACCCACCCCCACTGCTCCAGACCCCTGGCCTGGGTCTCATCCAGCCCTGGGGTTTCCTTTGGGCCTTTTCCCTCTGGCTTGCTCCCCTTCATGGGCTGTGGAAACATCCCTGCGATGATTTGTTTGGTCTCAGCCCAGATGGCACAGCTCAGTCAACGGGGCTGGTGGACACATTGTCACTGTCCCCCAGCAGCCCTGTCCCAGACCCCCTCACCCCTTGTCTCCTTGCTTTGTTAGTAAAGCCAGACCCTCCTGAGGACCTGCAGGTCTCACCTATCCCAGGGGAGACCAAGAAGCTGCTGCTGGAGTGGAGCCCACCAGGGTCCTGGCCCTTCCCGGAATACTTCCCACTGAAATATCTCATCCGCTATGCCCAGGAGGGGGGCTCTGTCACCAAAACGGTACTGCCCACCCCCCGCTGCATCCCACCTGGGGTAAACTGAGGCACAGCTGAGGGACACATCCCCGAGCGCGGCTCTGTCCTGGCCCCCTGGCCCCAGGTGCCCCTAACCCTGCTCCTTCCCTAGATCGGGCCGTACGAGCAGACATCCCACATCCTGACAGAGGTGCCACCTGGGACCCTCCACCACATCCAGGTGGCTGCCAAGGACCTCACAGACTCTGGGGAGGTCAGTGCCTGGAGCCTGCCGGCCTCAGGGACACCATGGATGGAGCCGTGACAGGCCAGGCAGGAGCAGTGTTGCCTTCCCCATCCTGCTCCTCGCCCCAGTCCCAGCGAGGGACCCCACCTGCCCCAGCCGCTCAGTCCCTGTGTCCCCAGCACTACAGAGCCACCCGTTACTGGGAAGACCCTCCAGAAACAGGCAATAAACCAGCTTGAGGCTGAGGTCCCTGTTCTGCCTTTATTGTGTTCTCCATGGTGCATCTGAGCTGCCCCTTTGTTGGCTGCAAGGCTGGAGGGAGCCAGGACCCTGGGCATGGGCAGAGAGCAGAGGGGAGGGCACAGGTTCCCACCGACCCCGGAACTTCAACTGGACCATTGACAGGCTGGGAGAGCTGGGGTGTTCATCCTGGAGAAGAGAAGGCTCCAGGGAGACCTTAGAGCACCTTCCAGGGCCTGAAGGGGCTCCAGGAAAGCTGGGGAGGGGCTTGGGACAAGGGCAGGGAGGGAGAGGACAAGGGGGGATGGATGAAAACTGGCAGAGGGAGATTGAGGTGAGACATGAGGAGGGAATTCTGGAGTGTGAGGGTGGTGAGAGCCTGGCCCAGGTTGCCCAGGGAAGCTGTGGCTGCCCCATCCCTGGCAGTGTTGAAGGGCAGGTTGGATGGGGCTTGGAGCAGCCTGGGCTGGTGGGAGGTGTCCCTGCCCATGCAGGGGGTTGGGACTGGATGATCTTTCAGGTCCCTTCACACCCCATGACTCTAAGATACAGCCTGGACCGGTCCCTGTTGAGAGCCCAGATCGGCCACGTTGTCCCCCCAAGGCTTTGGCTGGTCCCTGGGACACCTTCACGGCCCAGACCGGGTGCCCCAGGCCCTGCCTGCCCCCCCAGCCCCTCCGCACCGCCCGCTCCCCCCCAGACCCGCTCCCGCCTCACACCCAGCTCTGACACCGCCGCCCGATCCCCCCCCTTCGCCGCCTGACGGACAGCACAACCAGCCAATAGCAGGCGAGGATTCCCCGGGCGACGGCCAGCTCCACCAATGCGCGGCGGCGGGGGGCGGGGCTATCCCCAGGCGAAGCGGGGGGGGCGGAGGCGCGGCGGGAGCCTCGGGCACTTCCCGCCCGAACCCCGCGGGCTGCGGGGCTGGCGGGGCGGCCCGCGGACCCCGATAAGCCCGGGCGGGCTTCCCCGCCGCCCCCCGGAGACCCCCCCGGCGCTGGGTCCCTGCCCACAGCGTCCTCTGCTCCCCTCAGAATCGAGGGGCTTGTTGGGGACGAGCCGCCTCCTCTGTGAGGGCCCCGCAGCATCTCTCGGCGTCTCAGGGGCTGTAGCTGTAGCGTGGCCCTCGAACAGCTCTTGTCTCAGGCTCCTGATTGTGTCCTCTCTGAGCTGCCTTCTTCCTCTCCTCCCTGCAGGATCTCCCTCCTTCCCCGGCGGGGCCTGCTGTGCTTCCCGTGGTGCCGCACAGGCATCTTTGGTCTCTCCAGCTCCCTTTGGATCCCTGTTGGCTCCTCAGAGCCCTGTCTGGGTGTCTCAGAGGAGTCCTGCTCCCCTCTGCAGCCTCTGATGACTGTATTCGGTTCCTTGCCCTCTGATGCCACCTGTGCTCTGCTCAGCTCCCGTCCTGAGACCCTCGTTGCTTCCCCAGGCAAGAGGAGCCACCAGCAGCTTCAAGTCTTGGGCACTTCTGTGGGGCAGCCCAAGGGGATGGGTTTCGTTTTGGCACCTACTATGTGATCTTTTCAGGTCCCTTTCCACCTTAACCAGCCTGGCTCAGCCAGGCTGAGCTGGCCGAGCACACACAGAGCCCCTCGAGCACCCTCACCCCAGCACAGCCCTTACTTAGGGTGCTCCAGAGGCCTTGATGATGATGTCCAGTGTTCCCCGGGGCTTTTACCAAGCTCTGCCAGGGCTCAGGCGCAGCCCTGCTGCCCTCCAGACACCCCCAGGACCGTTGCTGGTACCTACAAGGAGACCTGCTGCTCTCCAGAATTGCCTGGATCCTTTTCTATGTTTATCCAGCACCAGGGCAGGGCTTTCCTGCCCTCCAAGGCTTTCTCTGGGCTTTGCTGGGCACCCAGACAGGCCTTAGCTGCCCTGCAGATTTTCTTGGCACCTTTACCAGCCTTTTGAGGGGCTTGGGCATTGTCCTTCTGCCCTTCAGAGAGCCCCAGCACCTTCACCAGGCTTGGGCAGTGCTCGCTGTCCTTAAAGGGCATTTTGGAGAAGGGCCCATTCATCTCGTGCAGTGAAGTTCCATTTTGCTCCAGCTGATGGCACGATTGGAAGCATGTAGAGCAGAGATTTTTTAATTTATTTACTTTTTTTGTTTCTTTGCTTGTTTGTTTTCCCCAGGAAGACAGACAGATCCTGTTGGGCAAAGTCCCAGTTCTCCTGCTCCAGATTTTGATCCTGTCCAGCGTGGGTCTCAGCCTCGCGCCACACCAGGATTCCCAGCAATAATCAGTTGAGAGCAAGAGCCTGTTTCTTATAAAATGAGAAAATAAATACAAGCCAGGCTGAGTCACTAGGTCAGGGATGAGACGAGTTTTATCTGCAGGACAAGCAAGCAGCAGTTTGTGGCTGTAAAGGACTCCCAGCTGTAGGAATGGGCTCCCAGCAGCAGGAGTTAATGGTATGTCAGTCCACGGGAGAGCTTCCTTCCATAGCACATATGTGTTTGAGGCAATAATCCCTCCAGGGTTTCAACTCCTTCTGTGTCAGACTTACAGCTGTGTAACCTTCCAAACACACAGCAAAGGCATTTTTTTCCCTGGGAAAGTGTCAGCTCCCTTTGGCCTCACGCTGACAATCGGCCTTTGTGTGTCCGTTCCGTGATCTAGAGCCACTAAAAGAGACTCCAAACTGGCTGGGCTGAACACCTGGGCTACCCTGGTGCAGTTGTAGAAGTCAAAACAGCCTTTGGGTTAATTCTCTGGTGTGCGGGGTGAAATTGGGTCTGTGGGAGGGGAAGGCTGGGCAGTTCAGAGCAAGGAAGGGCTCAGTAACCTCTGTAGGTCAGGAATGCACCTTGAAAAGGTCTTGCCATGGCAAAAAAAAATGAATATACATAAGGGGACAAAAGTCCACGTCCTGGTTTTCTTGGAATGTTGTGAATTCTGCTATTTGAGGGGAAAAAAAAAGAAGTATTTATATTACTTATTTCAGGGAGGGAGAGTTGCTTAATACTTAAAATCCTGGAGCAATCCTTCTCCTCACTTTGTTGTATCAGAGTTCCACGAGATCCTTTTCCAACAGGTAGATTTTATCCCTGAGCACGTTGTGGGAGAGACCTATGGGAAGGGAATCACAAGGGGCACTGGGACAGTCCCTGTGTTTTTTAGCTCCTCTGTCATGAGGGTTTTATGTGCCAGCAGCACAGCTGAGGGCAGACAGGGAGTGTGTAACTAGAAGTATGAATTGTTCAGAAAGGAGCCTGCATACCCTGACTTTCCTGGGTGGAGAGCTTGGCAGGCCTCAGAGAGTTCCTTTCCAGCTTGGGCTTTTCTTTCTCCTTGGCCTCAGGAAAAGGGGCCCACTGGGAAGTTGCCCTTTACAAACCTTGTCTCTATCTTCTTGCACCTTCCTAAGGCTCCTGTGTTGAGTCTGAGGCTTCCTGCAACTTAGCAGCAGAAGGTAACTTAACAATCACAATAACCTGCAAGAATTCCCCAGGGAAACTCCTCTCTCCCAGCCCAAGGGGCTCCACTGGGGAGGTGAGTGGGTTCAGGATGCTGTGCCCCTCCTCTTTTCCTTTTACAGCACTTCCAAGTCTAATAAAAGCTGCTGATTCCCATTTAATGGATAATGTTGGTCACTAACAAGCTCACCTCTCTCTTAAAAAGCCAACGTTGGTCCCAGGAGATCTAATTTAGGAAGCACATGTAGGGCAGGGGTGTCCTGCAAGGGTGGAAGCCACCAGTGCTCCAGGCTAGTTGGCTGCCAGGGTTCAGAGTATTTTTATCCACCAGCCAAGCTGCCAGAGGTTCTCCTCAAGCTCTGCAGCACCCGGGTGTTGTGAAGGACACACTCACCTCTACAGCAGCATGAATTCTTCCTGCGTGGTGCAGGGACTCCCTGGCAGCAGGCACTGGAAGTGGAACAGACTGGACATGGCAAACAGGGAGGCTCCAGCCCAAGCCTTGTGCTGCAAAGCTCTTCTGCTGCCAGCTCTGGTGTGATGCCAGCTTGCTCTGTGAGGTCTGGTCCCCTGATCTGATCTGATCCTGTCCCCTGATCTGATCCCCTGAGGTCTCCTTCCTCTGTGGGTCCTCCATCCTCTTGCCTCAGGTGGCTTTCTGAAGGCACAGACCTGAGGGACCCATGGGTCTGGGTTAATTCCCATTTGTCCCATCCTGTGGGGCTGAGTTACCACCTGGTTTTCCTCAGAGGTTTTGCTGGAGGTTGGTAGAGTGTTGCAAAGCTCAGACACTTTGATCCCTTGTCACACTGTTCCAGCAGAGGCAGGGATGCTTTCCACTGGAGCAAAGCAAAAAGATGATGAAAACACAGAGGGGAAAGGCCTCTTTTGGAATGTGGGGCAGTGTCTGGCTGTGTCAAGGTCTGATACAGAGAAATCTGTTCTCCCAAGAATGGTATTTGATTTCAGTGATAATTCATAGAGTCATGGAATGGTTTGGATTGGAAGGAACCTTAAAGATCACCTGGATCCAACCCCCCTGCATGGGCAGGGACACCTCCCACCAGCCCAGGCTGCTCCAAGCCCCATCCAACCTGCCCTTCAACACTGCCAGGGATGGGGCAGCCACAGCTTCCCTGGGCAACCTGGGCCAGGCTCTCACCACCCTCACACTCCAGAATTCCCTCCTCATGTCTCACCTCAATCTCCCTCTCCCAGTTTTCATCCATCCCCCTTGTCCTCTCCCTCCCTGCCCTTGTCCCAAGCCCCTCCCCAGCTTTCCTGGAGCCCCTTCAGGCACTGGAAGGTGCTCTAAGGTCTCCCTGGAGCCTTCTCTTCTCCAGGCTGAACACCCCAACTCTCCCAGCCTGTCCCCAGAGCAGAGCTGCTCCAGCCCTTGGATCACCTTCATGGCCCAGCACCCATGAGCTGTTGTCTGCACGAGTGACAAGTCTGTGTCAGAACATCACAGAAGCAGGACATCCATCCCATGGGTGCTGTTGTGGTGCAAGTGACGTGAAGCTGGAGGGGATCTTGGGTGTCCAGTGACAGTCAGGAGACATGAAAGCAGACAGCTTCACCCTGTTCAATATGGACTTCTTTAAACTATGTTTTCACTTCAGATCCAGGCTGCCAATAACTCATTCAAACAATGATCTAATGCCTATGTGAATGTTTGTAAAACCTCACTGCTCTGGCAGGTTGAGCTCTTGCCAAAAAGCAATCACATGTAATTAGGGAGAAGGAATTTGAATATCCTGGCCTTGCAGTTCAGCATATTTTCCAGTTGTGTTTGTACCCTTTTAACTATCTCATTAAGTGGGGTTGTGCTTCATCTTGGGGTCTGTGTGACTTCTCCTGCCTTCAAAGGAATCTTCTCTGGAGACAGCCCTGCCAAAAACCTGTCTGAAAGCTGCCAGGGATGTGGATGTGAGATACCTGTGCTGGACTGTTCCTCCAGTTGTGCCCCACAGCTTCTCTGGCTTCAATTTTGATGAAAGTAAGAATGCAAGGAACTCCTCATATCCTTCCTTGGGGCTGCCACAGCTCTCAGAGGGAATAGTCACAGGCTGTGATCAATTAATGGCCTTTCTGGGAAGAACTTGGTTCATGTCTGACAGGAAGATGGAGTCAAGTTTTTTCAGTCAAGTGGGGTAATCAGCATCACACCCGGAAGATGGTGGAGATGAAGTGACATGATGAAGAGGGAGAGCCTGGCACAGGCAGTGCCCAGATGCTCCTTCAGCTTCTCAACTCCCTGCACCTTCAGCCTGGAGAAAAGGAGGCTGAGGGGAGATCTTCTCACTCTGTGCAACTCCCTGAGAGGAGCTTGGAGTGAGGGGGGGATGGTCTCTTCTCCCACGGAACAGGCAATGGGATAAGAAGAAATGACCTCGAGTTGTACCAAGTGGAGGTCGACTGGATATTAGGAGAAACTTCTTCCCTGAAAGGGCTCTCAAACCCTGGCCCAGGCTGCCCAGGGAGGTGGTGGAATCCCCACCCCTGGAGGGGTTTCCAAGCCCTGGAGATGTGGTGCTGGGGGACACGGGTCAGCACTGGACTGGGTGGAGCTGGGTTAATGGTTGGACTGGATGATCTGAAAGGTCTTTTCTAGTCTGTGGTTCTGTGCTCCTTTTCCCAGGAGAAGGGGACCAGCCTGACAAGGCTCCTCGGGCTGGTGGATGGAACAGTTCAGTGGTGACTGCTGATGTAAGGAGTTCCCAGCTCTGGTGGGAACTGGAGCCCATCCCTGAGCAAAAGCAGTGAGGTGGCCTCAGCCCACATGTGGTTAAAGCTGCAGGCTTCATGCTCTCACCTTGCACCTGAGGCCCCAGGGGACATTTCCAAGCAAGCTGAGAATTTTGACATGGATATTTTGCTGAGAAAACAATCCTTGAAATCCTTCCAGCATCCTGGAAATTCCCTTCACCCCCTTGCCTAGTTCTGGAGGGACAGCCAGTGGCAGGTACAGAGCTGGGACATTCCCTGCCCCTCACCTCTTCCTACTGGCAGTGGCCATGGCTTGGATCACTTGGGTCCTGCTGCCTGTGACCTGTTCCCACCAGTAATTCTACAGGCAAACTCCAAAACACCTCACCTCAGGAGGCCAGGGACACACACAGGTCAAGAAGGTTGGACCAGCTGATCCTTGAGGTCCCTTCCAACCTGGTATTTTGTGATTTTTAAGCCTTGTGAGACCAGGACCTGTTATTTATGGGAGCACATTTTTTCCTGAATGTGAGAGAGAGGAGGTGGATCCTGCTCTCCAGTGACCACTGGGGTATGAAAGCCTAATTTCCAGCCAACAGTCATCACATAAACTTGTGCTGAAGAACCTGACCCAGTTGGAATAATTAGGGGTAACTGCCAGCTCTTTCCAAATGACAAAACCCTTAATCACCAGCAGATGCTCAACCAGTCTCACAAAAAAGGCTGGAAACCCCTCCTGGGATGGGGAGTATTGTTGTCCCACAGGCAGCAAGTTTCAGGAATGGGCAGGAATCTTCCTTAGGGGTTTTTCCAATACATGGTCAGATGCTCAGACTGGGGCAATGATTCAAGCTCCTGGACTGGGCCTGGCTCCAGAAAATCTGCAAATATGCCTGGAGCAGATATGACTGACACTTGGAGCGTGGAGAAACAATTCAAGATGGAGCAACTGTGAAATGGGAGCTGGAAGACTGGGTTGCTCCATGGGTTCCTGTTCCAGATCTGGCCTCTCAGATCCCTAGTCCAGGGTTTCCTAAAACTTTTGGAGTCTCTGGAGACTCTGACAGGCTCCTCTGTGCTCTGTGGCAAGTGATGATCCTTGGAGCTACCTGCCAAGTGCATGTCTGGGAAGCTGAGAAGCCCCCAGATTTCAGTGGAAACCCCAGAAGATCTCAGGATCTGTGTTCTGTGAGCTGAATGTGGGAACCTTGGACTGGGAAAGCCTGGTATTTTCCAGTCCATTTTGTGGGAAGGAGCTGGACTCCCATGTCCTGCTGGCAGTGAGGCAGAGCTGAGGGGCAGCTGGGAAGGGAAAACACCAGACTGCAAGAAGTTGGGAATGACTCCCAGCCCTGTCTGTGCATCTCACCTGGCTGTGAACCAATGGCCTTACCAACCAGGCCACCTCCTTCCCTGCTCACAGTTGTTATCTCAGTGGGGCAGGAGACACTGCAGAGCTGACTTTAACAAAGGACCCTGACTGCAACATCTTCTCTGCTCTGCAACATCTTCTCTGCTCTGGCCTGAGCTGCCAAGAGCCAACCCTCCATTCTCCTGCCTCGTCTCTGGAGGAAAATGCTTCCCAGCCCCATGATCCTGCCTTGGGGTGTCCCCAGGCCGTGTCTCTCCCCCAAGAATGTCTCCCTGACTCCTATGGCTTCTTCCTCACCACATGCAACAGGTCACAAGCTGCCTGGGTCCATCCTTGTCGCTCAGAGTGATGCTCCCCTCTGTGGCTTTCTTGACCTCTTGAAGCTCAAGTTTATGCTTCCAGGGCTCAGTTTCTGTGGCTCTTGGAGACAGCAGTGGCACTGTGTCCATCCTGGGGAGCACGAGCTGCTGGAGTTTAATGTCAACGTGTGACACTGGCTGCACTCACAGGAGGTTACACTGAGGGGCCTCAGGTTACACCGTAGTGAAGTTACACGTCTCAGAGGAGAAGGACTTGGGGGTGATGGTGGATGAGAAGCTCAATATGAGCTGGCACTGTGCTCTGGAGCCCAGAAACCAACTGTGTCCTGGGCCGTGTCACCAGCAGAGTCACCAGCATGGCCAGGGAGGGGATTGTCCCCCTCTACTCTTTTCTTGTGAGACCCCCCTGGAGCTTGTGTCCAGTTCTGAAGCCTCCAGCATAAGAAGGTCATGGAGCTCCTGGAAGGAGTCCAGAGGAGGCCACGGAGATGATCCAAGGGCTGGAGCAGCTCTGCTCTGGAGACAGGCTGGGAGAGTTGGGGTGTTCAGCCTGGAGAAGAGAAGGCTCCAGGGAGACCTTAGAGCAGCTTCCAGTGCCTGAAGGGGCTCCAGGAAAGCTGGGGAGGGACTTGGGACAAGGGCAGGGAGGGAGAGGACAAGGGGGATGGATGAAAACTGGGAGAGGGAGATTGAGGTGAGACATGAGGAGGGAATTCTGGAGTGTGAGGGTGGTGAGAGCCTGGCCCAGGTTGCCCAGGGAAGCTGTGGCTGCCCCATCCCTGGCAGTGTTGAAGGGCAGGTTGGATGGGGCTTGGAGCAGCCTGGGCTGGTGGGAGGTGTCCCTGCCCATGGAAGGGGGTTGGATCCTGAGGATCTTTAAGGTCCCTTCCAACCCAAACCAGTCTGTGGTTCCATGAAAGACAGGAAACCCCTGGAAGTGGTCAGGACAAGGAGTTGTCCTGCCCAGGGTTGTCCTGCCCAGGGCCAGACGTTCTTTCCACAGGCAGTGCAGAGGTGAAGGATGGAGGCTGCTCTGCAGTGACTCTCAGCACATTTTATAGCTCACCAGGGTCCATCTCTTCCTCTGCAGCCTCCTGCAGTGGGACTAATAACCAAGGATTCTGACTCTGACCCAACAGCTCCCTTGGGAAGGTGTCTGGGACAAGACTCATTCTGGGGGCTTTGAAGTGGGCAGGGATGTGGAAACAGTGACACCAGTGCAGTTCCCATGAACTTGGGGGCCTCCCATGTGGGCACGGGTGTGGAGCTGCTCAGCCAAAAAAGGGTGAAAAATGAATCCCAACACCTTTGGGGAGAGGTCAGTCTTGCCATGAGGTGTTTGTTGAGGGCTCAGCTCCTCCTGCAGCTCTGCTGCCACGGAGGGATGAAAAGCCCAGAGTGCTGGCACAGCGTGTGGGGAGCAGAGCTTGGGAAAGGGGGGTGGAGGGGATGGAGGAGTCTCCTGCAGTCACACAAAGGAGGACAGCAAAGGGACACTTCCCACAGTTCTGCAAGGACATTCCTAGGGGAGGTGGCAGCTCTCCTGGATCCCCGGGGGTGGCAACGTCCTGCCCTGGCCCACGAGGTCTGGAGTCACCAGTGAGCACCACAGAATCGTGGGATGGTTTGGGTCGGAAGGGACCTTCAAGATCATTCAGTCCCAAGCCCCTGCATGGGCAGGGAAGAGGGAAGAGGGAAGAGGAGAGGAGAGGAGAGGAGAGGAGAGGAGAGGAGAGGAGAGGAGAGGAGAGGAGAGGAGAGGAGAGGAGAGGAGAGGAGAGGAGAGGAGAGGAGAGGAGAGGAGAGGAGAGAAGAGAAGAGAAGAGAAGAGAAGAGAAGAGAAGAGAAGAGAAGAGAAGAGAAGAGAAGAGAAGAGAAGAGAAGAGAAGAGAAGAGAAGAGAAGAGAAGAGAAGAGAAGAGAAGAGAAGAGAAGAGAAGAGAAGAGAAGAGAAGAGAAGAGAAGAGAAGAGAAGAAGAGAAGAAGAGAAGAGGAGGAGGGACAGAGGAAGGAAAGGAAGGGAAGGAAGGAAGGAAGGGAAGGAAGGAAGGAAGGAAGGAAGGAAGGAAGGAAGGAAGGAAGGAAGGAAGGAAGGAAGGAAGGAAGGAAGGAAGGAAGGAAGGAAGGAAGGAAGGAAGGAAGGAAGGAAAGAAGGAAGGAAGGAAGGAAGGAAGGAAGGAAGGAAGGAAGGAAGGAAGGAAGGAAGGAAGGAAGGAAGGAAGGAAGGAAGGAAGGAAGGAAGGAAGGAAGGAAGGAAGGAAGGAAGGAAGGAAGGAAGGAAGGAAGGAAGGAAGGAAGGAAAGGAGGGAGAAGGGGTGAGGGGGAAGGGAAGGGAAAGGGAAGAAAAAAAAGTCTTCTTGGGGGCTGGGAAATTCCAGAAAGGGTTAAACTGTGGCACAGGACTTGGGATCACTGCAGAGTGCTGGAGTGGGCAGTGGGATTGGAACCAGGATGACAGTTTTAGGTCACTCACTAAGTTTTCTAATGATGCTTTTTTTGGGGGGGGGGGAATATATAACTGGTGTGTTTTATTCTGTAAGTGCTGAACATTCCACAATTGCTGTGTTTAATAAATACAGCAGGGGCTCCTAGGAGACTGAATGGGGCTGAATGAATGAAGTATGTGAGACATCTGAAACCTATTAGTTGGAGCAAACTGTTAGAGAGGCAGGAATTCTTCTCTTTTTAAAAATATTTATACATTTTGCTTTCATGTCAGGCCAACATCTTATTTGGGGTTATGTTCCAGTGGAAGGAAAGGTGTGTCGGGGGGAAATGCAGGGGGAGGGGAGGTACATTTTTGGTTCAGGCCCAAAAGGAGCAGAAGGGACTGTGTGGTTTTAGTACCAGAGAGTCATGGAATGGTTGGGGTTGGAAGGGACATTCAAGACCATCCAGTTCCAACCCCCCTGCATGGGCAGGGACACCTCCCACCAGCCCAGGCTGCTCCAAGCCCCATCCAACCTGCCCTTCAACACTGCCAGGGATGGGGCAGCCACAGCTTCCCTGGGCAACCTGGGCCAGGCTCTCACCACCCTCACACTCCAGAATTCCCTCCTCATGTCCAACCTCAATCTCCCTCTGCCAGTTTTCATCCATCCCCCCTTGTCCTCTCCCTCCCTGCCCTTGTCCCAAGTCCCTCCCCAGCTTTCCTGGAGCCCCTTCAGGCCCTGGAAGCTGCTCTAAGGTCTCCCTGGAGCCTTCTCTTCTCCAGGCTGAACACCCCAACTCTCCCAGCCTGGCTCCAGAGCAGAGCTGCTCCAGCCCTTGGATCATCTCTGTGGCCTCCTCTGGACTCTCTCCAGAAGCTCCATGTCCTTCTTATGTTGGGGACTCCAGAACTGGACACAGTGATCCAGGCAGGGTCTCAGAAGAGCTGAGTAGAGGGGGACAATCCCCTCCCTGGCCCTGCTGGTCACTCTGCTGGTGACACAGCCCAAGACACAGTTGGTTTCTGGGCTGCAAACACACAGTGTTGGCTCATGTTGAGCTTTTCATCCACCATCACCTCTTTATTCAGCCCCATTTTATTGCATGAGTTACACATTCATAATTAAATTCCACCCCCTCCTTTCAGGCTTCCTGAAGCTAAAATGTAAAGTTTTAGGAAACTCAGGAATTGCAAATGTCTTCTATTATCCTTCTAATCCTCCAAGCCCTGTTAGATTGTAGAGTATCTCCCCACTTCCATGGGAAACAGATGTTCTTGCAGCAGGGACATGCAGGAGGCATCATTAAGTTGGTTTAGAGTGTCTTGGAGATGAGGTTGTTCCTTGTGGTTACAAATTGCTGCAACCTCCTATGTGTGAGCTGGGGTCTGGTTGGATTTAGAGAGGTGACAGTAAGGAATTTTTGTTGAGTTTCTTTACACCTTGAGTAACCAGCCCTTAAGCAGAGTTTGGGGAAGTTGCTTCTGAGCAGTTTTTGTCTGCAGCTGTTACTCAGTTTAGAAATGACTGCTCTGAAAACATGAGTGGGGCTTGGGATTGGGCTGTTCCTCATTTCAGTAAGGAAATCATAGAGTCATTGAATCATGGAATGGTTTGAGTTGGATGGGACCTTCAAGATCATCCAGTCCCAACCCCCTGCATGGGCAGGGACACCTCCCACCAGCCCAGGCTGCTCCAAGCCCCATCCAACCTGCCCTTCAACACTGCCAGGGATGGGGCAGCCACAGCTTCCCTGGGCAACCTGGGCCAGGCTCTCACCACCCTCACACTCCAGAATTCCCTCCTCATGTCTCACCTCAATCTCCCTCTGCCAGTTTTCATCCATCCCCCCTTGTCCTCTCCCTCCCTGCCCTTGTCCCAAGTCCCTCCCCAGCTTTCCTGGAGCCCCTTCAGGCCCTGGAAGGTGCTCTAAGGTCTCCCCAGAGACTTCTCTTGTGTGTTCATCTGTGTTCATGTGTGGGTGGCGACTGCATGTCAGAATTTCCAAGACTGTTACAGCTTTTCCTTCTTTTCCAACCAATTTAGTCACATGTGAGTTCTTCCTCCTGAAAGATCCGGACTCTGCTTGAAATAAAGGCCTCCAGATAGAAGCTGAATAAAAGCTTCTCTCACTGGAGGAGATTATTCAAGGGCTGGACCAAAAGCAGAACAACGTAAGAACAAGCCCAGAGAGGGGATGCAACGTTGGTTTATATGTTGGACAGATTTTCCACCCTGCATGTGTGTTGAGGGGAGTGCTGGTGACAGTGGAAAAAGTGTCTGAAGTATGAGCCAAGAGTTTCCTTCCTCAGCCTTGTCCTAAGGTGTACAAATATATAATGATCTTCGTTTTGCTCATACATATTTCTGAAGGTGTGTCTCATCCAAGCCTCTTGGGAGCACCATTTCCTCATCTTGGAGGACTGGCTGGAGCCGTTGCCCTGCAGCCTCCCACCCTGCAGCTGGGCTTTGAGGAGGGAGGTTGTTCCCTGGCTGGAAACAGGCTGTTAGGTGGTGAAGTGACCCATGAAACATGATGAAGATGAGCTGGAACCTAGCTCATAGAATCATAGAGTGGTTTGGGTTGGAAGGGACCTTCAAGATCATCTGGATCCAACCCCCTGCATGGGCAGGGACACCTCCCACCAGCCCAGGCTGCTCCAAGCCCCATCCAACCTGCCCTTCAACACTGCCAGGGATGGGGCAGCCACAGCTTCCCTGGGCAACCTGGGCCAGGCTCTCACCACCCTCACACTCCAGAATTCCCTCCTCCTGTCTCACCTCAATCTCCCTCTTCCAGTTTTCATCCATCCCCCCTTGTCCTCTCCCTCTATGCCCCATTCTCCAGCTCATGCCACTTGAGAAGTTTTCCCCGTGGAGAGAGTAGAAGTGGAACTGGACAGAGTGTTTCAGAGATTCCAGGGTAGTGAAGACCCAAGCAGTGCTCCTGGCTGGTTACCACATACACAGGGATCCATTCTTGATTCTGGCTAAACCCTCTTCACCAAGAACTGAAACACTGGGGTGTTATCAACACAGTCACAAATCCCCAACTTGAGCTACTCTGAAGAAAATGAACTTGATCCCATCAAACCCAGTATAAGCAGCCAGTGCAAAGATGACCTTGAGCTGAGCAGGAAGCAAGGCAACACTCCAGCACAGTGATGTGTTGCTCATCACCTCCTCAAGATCTGGCAGCTCCTTTGTCACTAGTGGCCAATTCCTGGTTTCTGGCAGCCCTGGCCACGTGGCTAGTAGCTACTTCCAGGCTGATCTTCATAGGGATATTCCTGGTGACTGGGAATGACTTACCCAGTTTTCCTGGACTCCAGCTTCTCCCATTCCTCAGCTGTCCTGACTGCCCTGGGGGGTTGTGTTTTTTCTGGGCTTCTCAGCCTCCGTGGCTCAGCCTGAGTGGGATTCCAGCCCTTCCTTCTGGGAATACTGAGTCTGTCAGCACCATCGTTGGAAAAGACCATTTCCACCAGAATGAAGAGTCCACAAGCTGGCATCAGCTTGGAGCAGAAATGGAGCCTCCGTGGGCTGTGAAAAACTTCTCCCTCCCTCTGCAAACAGCAGATTCAGGCTCCCTTGCTGTTGAGTTCTGTCTGAGCACAGAGGCTAAAATACCATCAGAATGCTTTGCTTTATTTCCAGCTTGCCAGAAACCAGAGATTCCTGGGAGCTTTCCAAGCCAGTCACTAAACCCAACTGGATTTTGGTTGCTCTGTCACATACGAACCTGAAAGTCTCAAGCTCCTCTGCTCCCTCCAGCAGTGGGACTGTCCCAGCTCCCTCACCTGCCACCACACTGACCCAATTGCTCTGGGTTCCCTCTTCTCATTTCTTTCAAGCCCATCCCACAGTAGCTGGATGTTGCTCTGGTTTCTCTCCAAGGCTTTGAACCTTATCAGGCTGTGATAGAGTGGAGAGATAAAGTGGAGAGACTTGACTCCCAGTGCATTTTGGCTCTTTTAAGCTTTTACTTGGTGAATGAAGGCAATTCACCTGTTTTGCTGGGGTGGTTTCCATGGGCTCTTATTCCCCCAGGTTCTTCAGAACAAGGGGCAATGGGCACAAACTGGAGCACAGGAGGTTTCACCTGAATGTGAGCAAATACTTCTTGACTCTGAGGGTGACAGAGCCCTGGGACAGGCTGCCCAGGGAGGCTGTGGAGTCTCCATCCCTGGAGACATTCCCAACCCACCTGGATGTGTTCCTGTGGGATCTGCTCTAGGGGATCCTGCTCTGGCAGGGGGTTGGACTGGGTGATCTCCAGAGACCCTTCCAGCCCCCCCACTTTGGGATTCTGTGATTCAAATCCTCCTTCACTTCGGTATGGGTGGCTACAGGTGTCACATTTCCTACTACATTCTGCTCCTGCCCAGGGCTGTGGTTGTCACTGGCTGGTAAATGTTCTTGCCTCATAGGCAGGGTCAGCTGAGGTGCCTCGAGTTGACACTGGAAATTTCCCATCAGGAGACTTCAGGAACAAAAAGGAGACAGTGCAGTGGCTGAGCAGAAACTGCCTGACAGGGCCTGCTGAAAAGTTGAAAGAATAGAATCCTAGAATGGTTTGGGTTGGAAGGGATCTTCAAGATCATCCAGTCCCACCCCCCTGCATGGGCAGGGACACCTCCCACCAGCCCAGGCTGCTCCAAGCCCCATCCAACCTGCCCTTCAACACTGCCAGGGATGGGGCAGCCACAGCTTCCCTGGGCAACCTGGGCCAGGCTCTCACCACCCTCACACTCCAGAATTCCCTCCTCATGTCTCACCTCAATCTCCCTCTGCCAGTTTTCATCCATCCCCCCTTGTCCTCTCCCTCCCTGCCCTTGTCCCAGGCACCTCCCCAGCTTTCCTGGAGCCCCTTCAGGCCCTGGAAGCTGCTCTAAGGTCTCCCTGGAGCCTTCTCTTCTCCAGGATGAACACCCCAACTCTCCCAGCCTGGCTCCAGAGCAGAGCTGCTCCAGCCCTTGGATCATCTCCGTGGCCTCCTCTGGACTCTAACCAGGAGCTCCATGTCCTTCCTGTGTTGGGGCCTCCAGAGCTGGACACAAGCTCCAGGTGGGGTCTCGGAAGAGCCAAGTAAAGGGAGACAATCCCCTCTGTTGGTCACTCTGATGGTGACATAACCCAGGACACAGTTGGTTTCTGGGCTGCAGCAGCACATCAAGTATTTTTCCACCAGGTTGTAGCACTTTGAATAGATGCACCAAGTCCTTCTGCACCCCAAACTGGTACAGAAGGAATTTCCTACCTGCCCATTTTCTACCACTGGAGCAGTGTCCACAATGTTGACAGAGCAACCAAAAAGCAGAACACACCTTGATGTGCCAGACTATCCTTTCTATTTGTCCTGCTTCCCAAATTCCCAGTGTAGAATCACAGAATGAGGGAAGCTGTGGGGTTGGAAGGGACCTTGAAAGGTCATCTAGTCCAGCCCCCTGCAGTGCACAGGGACCTTTCTGACCAGATCAAGTTGCTCAGAGCCTCGTCAAGCCTGACCAGGAATGCCTTTAGGGATGGGGCAATTGATAAAGAAGTGGGGCAAAATATAAAGAAGTGTTTTCCAATGTGTGGATTGTCCAACCCCCCTGCCAGAGCAGGATCCCCTAGAGCAGATCCCACAGGAACACATCCAGGTTGGGAATGTCTCCAGGGATGGAGACTCCACAGCCTCCCTGGGCAGCCTGTCCCAGGGTTCTGTCACCCTCAGAGTCAAGAAGGATTTTCTCATATTTAGGTCTCCTGGCAGCCTTTGGTCTGCAGGGAAGAGGCTTTTCTGCTCAGCTGAGACAAAAGAAGGTGGACACGTGGAGCAGGAAGGTCCATAGAGCTCATCAATCCCTGTGAGCACCTGAAACAGGTTTTGATCCAACCTGAGGGTGAATGGGGGAAAGTAAAGGGGAAATGATGAACTTTTCTCCCTACACAAACACATGTCACTTCTTTAACAGCTTTTGTAGCCACAGGGATGAATCACAGAACCATTGTGTGAGTTTGTGCAGTGCAACTGCAAGGCAGCAGAACCTGTGGCTGCAGCTCCTGGACCACAACAACCTGTTCCTCAAGGACTTGCTGGGCATCCCCATCCTGGTTTGCCATGGCTCAGCAGCCCCTTGGCAAAAAAAAAAAAAAGGGATGATGAACAAAATCAGGATTTCTGTGTTTTGTCCTCAGCACTGAGGGAGAAATGCTTAGACTAACCCCAGCAGATCCTAAAGGAGAGGAGTGGGGAAGTGGCCAAGAGCTTGGAAGCAGTTCTGGGCTGGAGTGGAGCACAGCCCTGAGCTCAGCTCCATGGCAGCTCTCCACATGGAACGTGAGGGCTCTGGAGAACTGCACCTCTGCAATCCTCAGTTCCAGGAATGTTCTAGGAAGTGGGCAGAATCCTCCTGATTTTTGGTGCAAGCTGGAGAAGGCTGATTTCCCCTGTGGTCCCTCAGGATGCCAGTGTGGCCCAGCAGCAGCCCACCACGTCTGGAGGGTTTGTAGGGCTTGGAAAGCCACTGCCCCCCAGTTAACCTGCCTGCTTCCCCCTCTTTATCCCTTTCCCTCTCATCCAACCAAACCTCTTTCCCCACAGCTGGCAGAAAACAGACTTTTCTAGTTCATCCCAAAATAAACAGAGTCTTGTCCAACATGGGAGGGAAGAGAGAAGGGGGGAGCACGGGGCTGGGTTGTGAAAGGAGCACTGGAGGAGATGGGGGCATATCCCAGTTTATCCAGGCCTGGAGGTGATGCACAGGGAAGTACCAAAGGAGTCAGCAGAGCTGGGATGGACCCTGAATCCTTTTCTAGCTCCCACAACCTTAGGATTGTTTATTGAGGGATTTCTCTCCCTCTTTTCACTTGGGCAGAGACCATCAGTGCTGAGTGTCTGGGGGCTGCTTTGTTTTACTGATGGGGAAAACAGAAGTGATTGCAAGAGGATCGTTTCCCCTGCTTGTGAACAAGGAAATGTAACAGGAGGAAAACAGGAAACAAAGAGGCTGGTGGGGGTGAAGGGGCTTGCAGAGGATCCATGCTGAGGAATGGCAGAGTGCAGGGTTCTCCAGGAATATTCTGGGCACGCTGTGTCAGTCCAGGTTTCATCCACCCACTGGGAAAGATTAAAATCATGCTGTTACATTGACTTTTTTTGCCTAATTTGCTTCCTTCCCCCAAGAAATATATATATATATACATGATTTGGAGAGTGGAATCAGCTTTTGCTATAAAGAATTAACCCACTTCCCTCCACAACCCCCTGGCAGGGCTGTTTCAGGCAGACCTGAGGCAGTGGGGTTAGATGTAGTTTGAATTTGACTCCCCTGCTCTTCCACTTCACCGAGCAGCTGGAATCTCAGGCACATGAACAGGCTGCCCAGGGAGGTGGTTGAGTCTCCATCCCTGGAGGTGTTGAGGAGACGTGTAGATGTGGTGCTGGGGGGACGTGGGTTGAGCACTGAACTTGGTAGAGTTGGGTTAATGGTTGGTAGAGTTGGGTTATAATTGGACTCGGTGATCTTAAAGGGTTTTTTCCAACCAGAAGGGTTCTGTGGTTCTGTGATTCATCCCTGTGGCTACAAAAGCTGTTAAAGAAGTGACATGTGTTTGTGTAGGGAGAAAAGTTCATCATTTCCCCTTTACTTTCCCCCATCCACCCTCAGGTTGGATCAAAAGCTGTTTCAGGTGCTCACAGGGATTGATGAGCTCTATGGACCTTCCTGCTCCACGTGTCCACCTTCTTTTGTCTCAGCTGAGCAGAAAAGCCTCTTCCCTGCAGACCAAAGGCTTCCAGGAGACCTAAATATGAGAAAATCCTTCTTGACTCTGAGGGTGACAGAGCCCTGGGACAGGCTGCCCAGGGAGGCTGTGGAGTCTCCATCCCTGGAGACATTCCCAACCTGGATGTGTTCCTGTGGGATCTGCTCTAGGGCATCCTGCTCTGGCAAGGGGGTTGGACTGGATGATCTCCAGAGGTCCCTTCCAACCCTGATGACTCTGTGACTCTGAAATTGTGCATGAGCACAAAGCAAGCATGAAGGATTTTAAAGAATCCAAGTGGAGAGGCTGAAGTTATTTAAGAGGGAAGATTAGATAAAATATTTCAGAGCATCTGGGCCTTCTTGGCCACTCCATCGTTGCCCATCTCCAGCTGTCAGAGCCTGAGCAATCCCAGAAGGAGTTAATAGAGACCTGGGCAGGAGCCAAGAGCTCTTGCTGGGAGCTTATCTTCCCCACCCCAGTATCTGATGTCTGCAGCTATGGACATGGGATTGTCCTCATAAACCACCAGCAGAACAGCAAAACAAGCACTGCTGCTCACAGAGACAGAGAAAGGGAGAAAGGGGGAGAGAGAGAGAGAGAGAGAAAGGGAGAAAGGGAGAAAGAAGGAAAGAAGGAAAGGAAAGAAGGAAAGAAGGAAAGAAAGAAGGAAGGAAGGAAGGAAGGAAGGAAGGAAGGAAGGAAGGAAGGAAGGAAGGAAGGAAGGAAGGAAGGAAGGAAGGAAAGAAAGAAAGAAAGAAAGAAAGAAAGAAAGAAAGAAAGAAAGAAAGAAAGAAAGAAAGAAAGAAAGAAAGAAAGAAAGAAAGAAAGAAAGAAAGAAAGAAAGAAAGAAAGAAAGAAAGAAAGAAAGAAAGAAAGAAAGAAAGAAAGAAAGAAAGAAAGAAAGAAAGAAAGAAAGAAAGAAAGAAAGAAAGAAAGAAAGAAAGAAAGAAAGAAAGAAAGAAAAGGAGAGGAGAGAGGAGAGGAGAGGAGAGGAGAGGAGAGGAGAGGAGAGGAGAGGAGAGAAGAGAAGAGAAGAGAAGAGAAGAGAAGAGAAGAGAAGAGAAGAGAAGAGAAGAGAAGAGAAGAGAAGAGAAGAGAAGAGAAGAGAAGAGAAGAGAAGAGAAGAGAAGAGAAGAGAAGAGAAGAGAAAAGAGAAGAGAAGAGAAGAGAAGAGAAGAGAAGAGAAGAGAAGAGAAGAGAAGAGAAGAGAAGAGAAGAGAAGAGAAGAGAAGAGAAGAGAAGAGAAGAGAAGAGAAGAGAAGAGAAGAGAAGAGAAGAGAAGAGAAGAGAAGAGAAGCAAGTAGTGGAAATGTAAGGATATTTAGGAAAATGGAGCCATGTGTTTCACATAGTCCTGTCTCCATAAGCTCGTGCACATCTCATTGATGTTTATGTTCTCGGGTGTGTGAGGGGTTTTTTTCCATGGCTGTTAGTGATTAGCCAGAGGGAGCCTGAATGAACTCATGTCTCCTGTGAGCAGGACCAGGAAGCCCTGCACACGCTGGGTGATATGCAGCTGCAGGAGAGACACAGACTTCCTGCAGAAAGTTCCCTTGCTTGGGTCCCTGCTGGAACAGCAGAGGAAACACAGGAGAGTGGACTGAAAGGAAAGGGGGAGAGAGAAAGGGGGAAAGAAAAGTCCAGGATGAAAAAAAAGAAGAGAAACAGGTTGCCCAGGGAAGCTGTGGCTGCCCCATCCCTGGCAGTGTTGAAGGGCAGGTTGGATGGGGCTTGGAGCAGCCTGGGCTGGTGGGAGGTGTCCCTGCCCATGCAGGGGGTTGGATCTAGATGATCTTGAAGGTCCCTTCCAACCCAAACCTTTCAATGATTCTGATTCAGGTATTTTTAGCTGAAATTGTCAGTGCCCTGGTTGTCATTTGTACGTGGCTGAACAGCCTGGAGAGGACCAGGAAGTTGTCCCACACAGAAAAGCAGATGTGGTGACATTTGCCTGCTGATACAGCTTCACAGAGCCAGAGGCCAGGAAGGACATGAGATCATCCAGAGTGACCTCATGTATAGCAGAGATTACTGAGTTTCACCCTTCTATCCTGGTCTGACTCTAATCACCCCACTTGCCAACTGATTTCCTCCTGCAGGACATCCAGGCTTGCTCCAGAGGCACCAGGGACTGGGGGATCCACAGCTTCCCTGTGGCAGAGGCAAATCTCTGATACTATTAAAAACCCTTCCCTTATTTCTAATTTGCAATCATCTGCCTTTGGATCCAGTTGGTTTGTTGTGTTGGGGGGTTTTTTTTCTTCCCCCAATGGTAAAGAACTCTTTTTTATCCCACATTCTCTCCTTCCCCCAGTGACATCCATGCATGGCAACCAGTTTATCCCTCAGACTTCCTTTTGTTTGGATAAACCCAGTGGATCAGCCTTCCCAGCTCTGTGCCCAGGGACTTTCTTCAGGCCTTTGATCAGTTTTGCAGCTGTTTTACAGCCCCTGCTGCTCAGCTCCCTCCCTTTGATGGCCCTTTCCTTACCCTTGTTGAAAATTTCTCCAGTCTGGGGGCTGCAAATGTTCCTAGCAGAACATTTCCAGTGGTTTTTGTGCCTCTGGAGGTGGACAGAGCCAGAAATAGGATTGCACGCTCAGGAGCCAGATCCATAAGTGTCTTAAATGACTCTTGACCTGTTGAGGACATGCCCTGCTGGTGTCATTTGTGCAGTATCTGCTCTGCCAGTGTCTTCCCTGTTAGATCCAACCTGTCCTTGAACCCAACTGGTTTGTGAAACCATCCTACTCTCAGAATCACAGAGGTGTTCTGCTTGGGAAAGATCTTTCAGGTCACCCAGTCCAACCATTAACCCAACTCCACCCAGTCCAGTGCTGACCCGTGTCCCCCAGCACCACATCTCCAGGGCTTGGAAACACCTCCAGGGGTGGGGATTCCACCACCTCCCTGGGCAGCCTGGGCCAGGGTTTGAGAGCCCTTTCAGGGAAGAAGTTTCTCCTAATATCCACTCCTCCACTGCACCAAACCACACTCGTGTCTGGTGCAGGAGGTGGCCACAGGTCTGGGCAGGTTTTGGCCCTATTGACTGACACCAGCTGAGCCACTGCCCTTGAACTTTAAACTGCTCCCACAGATAAACCAGCAACGTGTCCTTGCAGCCCAGAAACCAACTGTGGCCTGGGCTGTGTCACCAGCAGAGTGACCAGCAGGGCTAGGAAGGGGATTGTCCCCCTTTGCTTCACTCTCCTGAAACCTCATCTGGAGCTCGTGTCCAGTTCTGGAGCCCCCAACACAAGGAGGAAATGGAGCTTCTGGAGGGAGTCCAGAGGAGGCCACGAAGATGATCCAAGGGCTGGAGCAGCTCTGCTCTGGAGCCAGGCTGGGAGAGCTGGGGTGTTCAGCCTGGAGAAGAGAAGGCTCCAGGGAGACCTTAGAGCACCTTCCAGTGCCTGAAGGGGCTCCAGGAAAGCTGGGGAGGGACTTGGGACAAGGGCAGGGAGGGAGAGGACAAGGGGGGATGGATGAAAACTGGCAGAGGGAGATTGAGGTGAGACATGAGGAGGGAATTCTGGAGTGTGAGGGTGGTGAGAGCCTGGCCCAGGTTGCCCAGGGAAGCTGTGGCTGCCCCATCCCTGGCAGTGTTGAAGGGCAGGTTGGATGGGGCTTGGAGCAGCCTGGGCTGGTGGGAGGTGTCCCTGCCCATGCAGGGGGGTTGGATCTAGATGCTCTTTAAGGTCCCTTCCCACCCAGACTGCTCTAGGATTCTCTGATTCTTCTGATTGACAGGGCAGGCAGCAGCACAGGTCACACTCTGAGCCTGTGTTACTCAGGAAGTCCCATTTGATTGTCATCTGGTTCCTTCAGCCTTTTATTTCCCCATCTCCAATGAAAGTCTTGAACAGGGACCAAACATGAGGTCTCCTGGGGAGGGGTGTCAGCACCCACCAGCACCTCCCCTGCCAGAGCTCCTGGCCCCTCCACCAGCCCTCCCAGGCCAACACCTCCAGCCTGCACCATGTCATACATCAACCTCCAGCTGCCTTTTCCAACACAATCAGCCAGGGAGGTGCTGGCACAGGGGGGGGGGAAATGTGCTTCTGCTGTTAGTTCCCAGCTGGCACTGAGGGAGCTGAGAAGAAAGAGGGTGGTTTTTGCACCTCCCAGGGAAGGCAAAGAAGCAAGAGCTAAAAACTCTTAGCTCCAATCTCTGGCTCTTAAAAGGAAACAGATTTTCTGCTGGCTCTTGGTTGATTCTCTCCTTACACTGAATTGGAAAAGAGACCCTGCAGGCGACGGGCTGAAGACATTCAGGTGCTGTGGCCAAAAAATGACATCAGCTGGTGGACTAACTGGGAACAGAGGGTGATGGTGACTCGCACACGACCCTGACAAGCAGAGTCTGTTCGTGAGCCAAAAGAATGAGAAGGGAAATCTCTTCCCCCAGACCTTGAAATAGGAAGAGTATTTGCAAGAGGAGAAAGTAATGAGGCAGAAGAGAGGCAGAGTGGTCTTCTTGAGAGGACAAGGGGGGATGGATCGAAACTGGGAGAGGGAGATGGAGGTGAGACATGAGGAGGGAATTCTGGAGTGTGAGGGGGGTGAGAGCCTGGCCCAGGGTGCCCAGGGAAGCTGTGGCTGCCCCATCCCTGGCAGTGTTGAAGGGCAGGTTGGATGGGGCTTGGAGCAGCCTGGGCTGGTGGGAGGTGTCCCTGCCCATGCAGGGGGTTGGAACTGGATGATCTTCAAAGTCCCTTCCAACCCATTCTATGATTCTGCCCAAGACACAAAGACTCTGCTCTGTGTCTTTCCTCTGAGGATGCTGAAGGCTGCACAGATCTGTGGATTTGAGGCAGGAATCCTGTGTCCTTGAGCTGCTGCTGCCTTGTTTGGAAACTGCCACTGGGATGGAGAGACTGGTGGACACAAATTTGTTCTCATCACTTTTGGTCTTTCTGTGGTTTTCAGTAATTCATTTCATATGTATCCTGAAGATTCTGGATTCTTCTTAGACAAGAGGGTTAGAGCAGTGACCAAACAGCCCCTTGGTCCTTGGTCTGTGATAGTCCAAGCTGATAAACCACCAGGACCCAAGTCTGGAGCAAGGCAATGGTGAGTCTTCCAGCCAAGCCAGTTACTGTTCAGGGGATAAGAGAGGTCATGGTCCTAGTCAGATGTCACTGCCTTGTTCACAGAATCATAAAATCATAGGATCATAGAATCCCAGAGTGGTGGGGTTGGAAGGGACCTCTGGAGATCACCCAGTCCATCCCCCTGCTAGAGCAGGATCCCCTAGAGCAGATCCCACAGGAACACCTCCAGGTTGGGAATGTCTCCAGGGATGGAGCCTCCACAGTCTCCCTGGGCAGCCTGTCCCAGGGCTTGTTTGGGGAAAGGGAGAGAGTTTAAGGATCTGGACAAGTTCCATGAGGTTATAATTGTTTTCAGGGCAGGAGAACAGTCCCTGTTCCACTAATTGGAGCAGCTTCCCCTTCCTTTGGTGTGACACAGCTGGGAGTGGGGGCTTTGCAGGAGCATTTCAAGTGTTGCAGTTGATGGCAGGGAGGGTTCAGGGCTGGATTTGCTGCTTGGGCTGGTTTGTTGTCCATGGCACTGGGCTGCAGCTCTGGGATGGGAAGCCTGTTCCAGCACACGTTGTACTGTCCCAGCTCCAACGTGGCCTGTGTGGTCTGGCAGTGTTCACAGGACAGATGCCATTGTCTGCAGCACCTTCTGTGGAGGCAAATCTTGGGACAAGAAGTGAAGAACGAGGGGCCTGGGCAGTATGAAACCTGAGAGAGAAGTTTGCATTTCCTGACTGATTCTGCACAGGCAGAGAAACCCAAATCTTTGGACCTCCTTTGAAGAGAAGAAACCAACCACTGCACTGCAGATGACATGTCACTGGAGAAGAATTCCAGGGGATCCATCCAGGGAAATGCAGCCCCATGAAGCAATGGGAGACACCTCAGTCCCCTGACTGGGATATCAGGAGAATCACAGACTGGTTTGGATTGGAGGGACCTTGAAAGCTCATCTAGTCCAACCCCCTGCCTTGAGGAGGAACATCTTCAACCAGATCAGGTTGCTCAGAGCCCTGTCCAACCTGACCATCCAGGGATGAGGCATCTCCCACCTCTCTGGGCAACCTGGGCCAGTGTCTCACCACCCTCAGTGGAAAAAATATCTTCCTTACACTCAGTCTGAATCTCCTTCTTTTGGTTTCAAGCCACCACCCCCTGTCCTGACACTACAGGCCCTGCTAAGGAGTCTGATCCCATCTTAGAAACACCCTTAAAGTACTGAGATGCCTCAGTGAGCTCTTCCTGGAGCCTTTTCTTAAAGACTCACAGACTGGTTTGGGTTGGAATTTTTGGGAAGCCCAGTGGGCACCTCAGAACAAGGCTCCACCTGAATCACAACATCCCAGACTGGTTTGGGTGTGAAGGGACCTTCAAGATCACCTAGATCCAACCCCCCTGCATGGGCAGGGACACCTCCCACCAGCCCAGCTTCTTCAACATTCCTTGTGCTGCTGAAAACCAACTGCTTGCTGGGTCCAGGAGAGTGACTCTTAATAGGTTTTGACAGTCCTGGTGGTCTGGGGGAGCCTGGTGGCCATATGTGCAGCAGAAGTTTACAAGTCTGGTTTCATTTAGCTTGCCATGGTCAGGGAGGTAGAACCTCTGGTATAAATCATTTGCTCAGAGATGGGAAGACTTGAGTGAAAACAATCAAGGTTTCCCATCTTCTGTGTTCAAACTGGGCAGGACTGAAGACAAGCCAAGAGAGAACCCAGGCACACAGGTGTGAACACCATCGAGAGCTCCAAAAATGGTTTCTTTAAAACTCTCTGCTTTGAGTCGAGCTTGTGTAGAGTTTGAGAAGGCATCAGGTGCAGGAAAATGATGAAGACATCCTGCCTCTGCTTGAGAGTGAGTAGAAGTCCCAGTAAGGAGTCTGTTCCAGGGTGGGATCTGTCTGAGGAAGGACAATGTTGCTCTTACAGTGTTCTGCATAACTGCAAGAAATAATAAACATAAACACACTGGGCTTCATACTTGCTTTTAAAGCACTTTCCAGCACTTGGCTTGCTAGTTGGCTGAAAGCTCTAGTGCAGGACACCTTCTTCTCAGGGACATGGCCAGAATTTACCAGGTTGAGATGGGTTGGAAATGTCTGTGTTTGCAACACCCATTGTCAGTCCAAAGAAGGATTGTGGGAATATCATAGAATCATAGAATGGTTTGGGTTGGAAGGGAACTTAAAGATCATCCAGTCCCAACCCCCTGCATGGGCAGGGACACCTCCCACCAGCCCAGGTTGCTCCAAGCCCCATCCAACCTGCCCTTCAACACTGCCAGGGATGGGGCAGCCACAGCTTCCCTGGGCAACCTGGGCCAGGCTCTCACCACCCTCACACTCCAGAATTCCCTCCTCATGTCTCACCTCAATCTCCCTCTGCCAGTTTTCATCCCTCCCCCCTTGTCCTCTCCCTCCCTGCCCTTGTCCCAAGTCCCTCCCCAGCTTTCCTGGAGCCCCTTCAGACCCTCTTCAGGCCTCCTCTCCCTCATGGCTCATCATTCTGACTCTCCTCCTACTTTTGGGAGTCCTGAGGAATCCCTTGTTTGAACGCCCTGGTACCAAACATGGGCAGGTTTCAAAGACCAGATCTTCAGAGCTCAGTGGTCTCAACCAACCTGAATTATTTTGTCAACCCAAGAAAGGCAAACAAAATATAATCTAACATCATACACTGGCAGAGGACACAAGAGATGACCTCAGAGGTCTTTTCCATCTGAAAAAACCCCAATAAAATCATATCCAGGACAGATTTTATCCTCCAAATAACAAGCTAGCTCACCCAGCTGCTTTCCCCTTGATGTAATGGTGATATTTGCCTCTCTGCAATCCACGAGGAGTGAGTTCAGTCTGGAAGTGGGACTGGACCCTGTGTGAGGAGGAGACACCTCGTTTGGGAAAGGCTCATTAGTCACCCAGACTGATGGTGTCGAGTCAACCACCCAGCCAAAACAAGCCCAGCTGGAGCAACTTGTCAGCCCCTGCTGAGTGGGAGTTGTCTCCAAGAATGGAGAGTCCATCATCTTTGTGTGTCTCTTCACAGGTTTTGACCAATCTTTGTACAAGGAAAGGTTGCAGATCTAAGCAGATCCTCCAAACTTATGCCCATTGCATCTTGGCCTTTCCTTGTGCACCTCTGGGGAAACTTGGTTCTTGTCTTCTCTGGACCCTCCTGGTAAGCACCAGCATGATCCTATGATCATGGAATGGTTTGGGTTGGAAGGGACCTTCAAGATCATCCAGTCCCACCCCCCTGCATGGGCAGGGACACCTCCCACCAGCCCAGGTTGCTCCAAGCCCCATCCAACCTGCCCTTCAACACTGCCAGGGATGGGGCAGCCACAGCTTCCCTGGGCAACCTGGGAATGGAATTTACAGACTTTGAACCTTCCACTGGAGAATTACATAGATGGGATGACTCGTGGATTGCTGATGTCCCAAAGAAAATTCCAGCTTCTCTATCTGCAACCTCTTTTTTTAGGCTTTGCCTTGGCAGAGCCAAGCAGGAAGTGGCTGGAAATCCGGATCCGGCATCGAGCAGAAGTTCCTGGGCTCTGAGGAGCTGGTCCAGTGTCCTCCATCTGTTCCAACAGCCCTGCCAAGTTAAACTTCTGTGCTACGGATTGCACAAAGGGGAGAAAAGAGCTCCAGATGCAAGGAAAAAATGGGTTGAAAACGGGGAGCTTTGAGTTGGGAGTGGAATTCAACCAAGGGCAAAAAGAACGACGCCGACCTCCGTGGGGCTGGAGCAGAGAGTTGTGGCGGCGAGACCTCCCCCCTGCCTGGAGATGGCCACTCCATGGCTGTGAGACCTTCTCTACCCTCCTAAGCAAGGGCTGGCTGCAGCCTCCAGCCCACCTGAGGGCAACAAGAAAGGTGTTGGTGTCCATGACTGGAATTTCAAGGGGAAAGGAGGGATCGCTTTGCTCCTGGCAGGAGAAGGAGGCAACTCGTCTTCCAAAGAATTCAGCTCCCATGTCAGAAGTTCCACACTGAAATCCCACTGCATGGCTTTATTTCATTATTATTTTTTCATATTTATTTCTTTATTTCAATGAAGAAACTCTTCATAAATGTCCAGCACTTGATTTTTTTGCAGCAGACTTGCCTGGCTTTGATCTCCACTTGCCTGGGCCCGGCGCGGCGGCGGCTGCCAAACTAAAGAGAGCAGCACCAACAAAATAAAAGCAGTGACTTTCCTTAGGTTAGAAATGAAAATGTGTGTTTTGAGGGGTTTTTTTCCAAACGTCTTGGCTGTTGAGTTGTGTGTTACACATCAGGCCTCGGCCCCCATCCCTCCTCTCTCCATCCAGAGCACAGACTGAAACAATTTCCCTGTGGTTTTCCCTCCTTGGTGGAGTCGAATTCCTAGAAAACAAAAGGAATGTTGCAACTGTGGTCACAAGCTCTAGGATTGCAGATCTTACACACACACAGGCAGGAGCTTTGGCTCCAGCAGGACGTTGATAGCAGCTTATCATGAGGGGCTGCCTTGGGTTTGATCCTTGCCTGGTGGCTTCAGAGAAGCAGGTGGGTCTGTCCAGGTCAGTACACATCCCAGTTCCCACAGGAATTTCAAGTGGGTGGAAAATATGGGAATATTTTGACAGCATTAGGGGGTATTTCCCAACATCAGAAGGTCATGGAGCTCCTGGAGAGAGTCCAGAGGAGGCCACGGAGATGATCCAAGGGCTGGAGCAGCTCTGCTCTGGAGCCAGGCTGGGAGAGTTGGGGTGTTCAGCCTGGAGAAGAGAAGGCTCCAGGGAGACCTTAGAGCAGCTTCCAGTGCCTGAAGGGGCTCCAGGAAAGCTGGGGAGGGACTTGGGACAAGGGCAGGGAGGGAGAGGACAAGGGGGATGGACGAAAACTGGAAGAGGGAGATTGAGGTGAGACATGAGGAGGGAATTCTGGAGTGTGAGGGTGGTGAGAGCCTGGCCCAGGTTGCCCAGGGAAGCTGTGGCTGCCCCATCCCTGGCAGTGTTGAAGGGCAGGTTGGATGGGGCTTGGAGCAGCCTGGGCTGGTGGGAGGTGTCCCTGCCCATGCAGGGGGTTGGAACCTGAGGATCTTTAAGGTCCCTTCCCACCGAAACCAGTCTGTGATTCTATGAATGAGGCTGGATGGAGCTCTGAGAAATCTGTTCTCGTGTGCGATGTCTCTGCTTATTGAAGGGGGATTGACTCAATGACCTTCAGATGTCCCTTCCAACCCAAGACACTCTCTGGTTCTATGAATTTACCTCAGCTTTGTTACCTGTTTTTGACATGTGACTGAAGACATGGTTGAGACTTCTGTGCAGGACTCAAGGGAAGAGGTGGAATAATGTGCAACATCAGAACCGACCCTGGTGTGAATTCCTGAATTTCCATCTCTCAGTTCATCAGATCCTGATATCATTTATTGCCCAGATAAAACTGCAAAATTCCTGGACTATTGCTGTGAAAAACCTGCAAATCACTAAGTTTGTCAAGTAGTTTTACATCATTAACTATTAGCTAATTTAGATAGTTATCTAGTTAGACAATTAGGGAATTAATTATTTGCAAGTCTTTCATATCACTACTCGTAATATATGCTGGACTTTTTACTTTTAAAGCAACACTGAGGAACTGGAAGCAATATAATAATTTAAAATTAATTAAAAAACTCCTCCAATCCCAAAAGTGCATCATTGAAAGTCAAATTGTAACTTCATGTCAAGCTAAAACGTTCATCAAATCATCCCCTAACGACTCTTCCTTTCTCTTCCTTTCCTCTTCAGTTTATCCAGAGCAGCAAAAATAATAATCAATCCATGACTTTTACAGCTCTTAAGCACATAATTAATAATAACAATTAATTACAAGCATTTTCCCACTGTGCTTCCCAGACTGAAACACTTCCAGAGCAGTTTATCTTCACGACAGCCCCAGGAATTGAGGGGAGGTTTGGGTTTTGCAGGCAGGAATTGGTGCAGCTGGCCTGAAAAGCTCTGCCAATTTGGTAAAATGTGGGTTGTTGGTTTGGTTTTTAATATGATGATCTTCATTTTACAGTTTAAAAATAAGCTTGGGCCCTGAATGTTTATTTAGAAGCCTCAACAGCCAAGCTAAGGAAATTGCTCTGAGTTAATGATGTTTGCTAGTTAGGCAGCCTTAGTGGCTGCTGTTCCTGTCCTAGAGGAAACTGCTCCAGATGGATCTGATGTGGGATTGAGACTTATCTGCCTTCACTCCTCCAATCAGGGGTTCTCCCTTTGGCTCTTTAATTCAAATTGCAGAAGGGGCAGCTGCTTTTCATTTAGGGGGATTTGACGTGGACTGGTTGGGAGTTCATTCAGCCATCCCACTGCTCCTCACACTTCAGAGCTTCTCCCTCGCAGGGTTTTCTGGACCATGAAAGAATCCAGCTGAGAAACATCAACTGTTTCCACCACTTCTTGTTCCTCAGGGGGTTGATGCACATCCTGGGGTCGCCTGGAGGAAGGAAGACTTTCCTCTAGCTCCTTTTCCCATCCCCAGCTTGAAGTCTGCTGGGAAGGTATGTTGGATGCAAACTGCAGAGGTTGGTTGCTCAGTTGACTTCTCCAGGCTGCCTGGGACCAGGCAGACCCAGGAATGTTTGGGGTGGATCTTTTGTAATACCTGAAGGGGACCTACAGGAAAGATGGGCAGAAGCTTTTCACCAGAGAGGGCAGTGATAGGACAAGGGGTAATTGTTTGAAGCTGAAAGAGGGGGAATTTAGGTTAAATGTTAGGAAGAAATTCTTCACTATGAGGGAGGGGAGAGCCTGGGCCAGGTTGCCCAGGGAAGCTGTGGCTGCCCCATCCCTGGCAGTGTTGAAGGGCAGGTTGGATGGGGCTTGGAGCAGCCTGGGCTGGTGGGAGGTGTCCCTGCCCATGCAGGGGGTGGGACTGGTTGATCTTTGATCTTCCAACCTTCACCGTTCCATGATTCCATGACTTGTGCACAAAAGCAAGGCCAAAACACCCAGGGGGAAACCAGCTGGGGAACCAGACAAACACATACAAGTGTTTGCAACTCCCTGTGGCCAGCAACAAGGGTTTGATGGCAGGGAAATAAAGAACTGGTTGGAAGCTTGAATGAGGCTTTGAAGGAGATCTTGCTGGGATGGCTGAATCCTGGGGCTTGCTCTGCCCTAATGGCATGCAGCTGTGCTGCAAACCCAGCTCTAGAAAACTGGGGAGGAAGCAAAAACCATCATGTTCATGGAGGTTTGTGCCTGTTGGAGGGATTAAAATGCTTCTTAACCCTCCGAAGTGGAATGCAGGGGAAAAAGAAAAGAATACATTTCCCTCCTTTGTCCCCCCCCTCCTAGAGGGGCTGCAGAGAGAGGAGAGCAAATGTACCTGGGAAATGTTGATTAAATGTGTTCTCTGAGATCAGTTACAGGTGAATTAACAGAGGAGGAGGGTTGAGCAGGGTGGTGCCAGAGGTGAGACACAGGATAGCATCTATTCTGAGCACAAAGAACAGTCTTCTCTAGCCCACTTATCCTAAACTATAGACCCAAATAAAATCTAATTGGCATTTCTTCTAAAACTAAAGTTGATTTGGCAACCTGGAGAAGAAAGTAAACTTCCCCCTTTAAGTAATATCACCTGCTCTGGACACTTGGAAGTCTGGGTTGTTGTTGGTTGTTGTTTTTTTTTGTGGGCTTTTTTTTTTTAATTTAAATATTTGGTGGTTAAAAGTCACAGAGAGATTTGTGAGAGCTTCTGCAAACCTAACAAAGAGCCTGTGTGCATTTAGAGGTGGCAGAATACCTGGGTATTCTAATACCTAGCCACCCAGCACCCACATCATCAACGTGCTGGTCACAATACAGGAGTTAACAAGGATTAAACCAGCCCAGACTGGAAAGCCTGATCATGAGCCTCAGCAGTTGTCACCAACTTGCTGTGCCCTTGGGAGGAAAATGTGATCCTTCCTTGTGCTTGCATTGCTCTCCTGCTCTGCACCAACCCAGCTCTGCCCTTCCCGACCAGGTGAAGCCCACAGTGATGTTAAACTACAAGAGGTAGTTGCAGGATCGAGCCCAGAAACTGGTTTCTGAGCTTTGCAAGAGCCCTGCAGACGTGTTGACAGAGCCACATTCCTTGCAATGCTCCATCATTGGCTGCTGGTGAAAAACCAGCTCTGCCTTTTCCCCCCCCCCCCCCCTCTTAACCTCCCCAAGTTTGCTGTTAATTAGGCTGAGCATCATCCTGACTTCTCTAAAGCTGGTAGGGGGTTGATTGGGAAGAGGGGCAAGAACAAAGGAGGCAGGGAGGACATTTCAAAGGGAGGCAGGAGGAGAAGAGATGAGCAGCCTGCCCATCAGCTTGGGGCTTGCCCTGGAATTTCTGCACCTCTCTGAGCTGCTCCCATGGCTGCATTTGAACCCTCATCTGGTGTTATAAAGTGGTAACGGAGCTCCAGGCCAGATGGTGGGATAATAAGGAAGTGTTTGGATCTCTGGGTGGGTTCCGTTTGGTGCAGAAACTCCTCTGAACCTTTTTGACCTGAGAAAGGAGCTTGGTTTGGGTTTTCTGGGGAGGCTTCTGGCAGGCTGGGGGACTTTCACCTCCTGGAAAAGCCGTGGGTGTGCAGTGGCACAGAGCAGGGGGAGCTGGGAGAGGAGGAGGGCCATGTGCATTTTATTATATTATTCAAAGAAAAGCCATCAGGAAGGATTCCTAAAGCAAAAGGCAGGGGGAAGGTTGTTGTTTGTTTTTTTTTTGTGCTTGGAATTAGGCTCAGAGCTGACATCCAAGTTCTTCCTTAGAAGGACTTAATTTCACCTATATATATATATATATATATATATATAAAAATGTATTTATTTTGAGAAAATGCTTCATTTAAACATTTTTTTCTCCTTTGGAGATGAGCAAACTTGTGAGCATGAAGGTCCTGGGCTGGGTCACCTCTCCTTCAAACCATCTGTCTTTCCTTGATTGTTTCATTTGCACCAAGTACAGGGAAATGATCAGTAAGAAAAGTGCCTTTTACTCGAATTATTCGGAGTTGTTGTTTTTTTTTTTTGGTGAACACACCGTTATTAAAAAAATAATAATAAAAAAGAACAAGCCCCACATGGCAACCGAATGATGTTTTCACCAAACCTTTGGATGGGAAGTGTCTGGCACTAATTCCCTCCTGCAGCTCCAGCCTAAAGTTGGGACCAGCCCCCCCCAACCCCATCCAGCTCTGAACTGCAAGAATCCCCTCAAATGAGCTAAACCAAAGGGATTCCTTGATGCTCCGGGAGGGCAGGACTAGGTGATCATCGTGTCTGCATTCAAACTGCTCTTGCTAAAAACCCAACCTCTCTCTCCTCTCTCTCTCTCCTCTCTCTCTCCCCCAGCCCCTCCTTGAAGCTAAAAACTTTTGGCTGAAGAATGCAGTAGGGTTGTCCTCTCTACTCCCACTCCTCCTGCACCCCTTTCCCCGCCACAAGGCCCTCCCCCTGGCCAACTTGGATCAGGCTCTACCTTTTCTTCTCTCCTTCAAGAGTGAGGGTTTTTATTCCCTTCTTTTCTGCCCAGATCTCCACTAAACAAAGGAGCTCTGGGCACATCACCAGTTCCAGGACCTCAAGGTATTTAAACAGACTCAATCCAGACCTGCATTAGCTAAGAGCTGATTTCTTTCTCTTTTGTCTGCCTAATTGTTTTGTCTGCCTAATTGTTTTGTCTGCCTAATTGTTTTGTCTGCCTAATTGTTTTGTCTAATTGTATTTTATTGTGTCTTGCACTTTTTCTCCCCCCCCCCCCTTAAACTTAATTTGCACACTCAAAGGTGTATGGCTTTGAAATGTCTTTTCCTTGATTCCCTCCAAACTTGCAAATCAGCTTAAAATCTGATGTAAGGACTGATTCTTTGCTTTTCTCACTGCATTTCTTACAACTTGCTGGGGTTTGATGGGGTTTCTCAGGGCTGAAAAGAACTTTTAAGCCTCTATTTCAAGGAAAAAAAAAAAACCCAACAACAAACCAACCCAACAAAACCAACCCACACCAAACAACCCAAACCTCCCTTTTGATGGTGTAAATGACTTTTCCATACTCAGGAAGACTTGCTCTCAGACTCCGTGCCTTGTGGATCAATCATTTGTCACGCTTCTCATTTCTCCGTGAGGAAATGGATGCAGCTGGACTTTCGAATTTCTGGAAATCTGAATTTTTTTAAGCAATTTTTTTTAAGGGCTTTTTCCCCCCCCCCCCCCTGAGCCCTTCCCTACCTCGGCAGCTCTGGGAGCAATGGGAAAACTCTCTCCCTTTTGTCTCCCTGCAGATAACCAAGAGCCCGGGGCTCCAGGGCAGTTGCAGAGCTCTTGGGGGCTGCAGGAAGGGCAGTTTCTTTGTCTCTGCCTTTTCCCTTCCCACTCTCTGCCTTTCTCAACTCCCCCCCCCCTCACCACCTCCCCATGCTTTTCAAATATTCGAGCCTGAAAAAAAATTCATGCCCTGAAGAGCTGAGAGGTTCCCAGCTGGGACACAAGGATCAGTAGGGTTTGGTGGGTTGGTTTTTATTATTATTTTAATTGTTTACTGATTTTTCTTCATATTATTTTTCTTTTTCTAATTTTTTGTGGGTTATTTTTAAAATTATTTAATTTTAATTATTTTTTGTGGGTTATTTTTTAATTATTTAATTTTAATTATTTTTTTTCCCCTTTACAATTTATTTTTTTATCATTTTATATATATTTTTTTTTGGTGAGGGTTGTGACACATTTTCTGCCTTCTCTGGATTGATTTTATTTTATGAATTAATTTAAATGTTCTTATTTATTTTTCTTCTTCTTCTTCTTATTTTTTCTCTGCCTGTTTTTGGGGCTGGGCTGGAAGGGGAAAGTGCTGCTGTGGGAGAGCAAAGGGGGGGGGGAACATTCAGGGGCCCTTTTTTCCCCCCCCTTGGCAGGAGCCCCCGGGGACGTTCACAGAAGATTCTTTGCACTTTTGGGGGTGGAGAAGGGAAACAACAACAAAAAAAAAAAGGGGGGGGGGGGGGTTGGAGGTGAGAGCTGCTTTCTGAGGAAGGGGCTCCCCAGTCCCCCACCCCCCAGTTTCCACAGGCAGGGCTGGGGAGGTTTGGGACATGGTGGGGGGAGATGGGGAGGAAAGAAGAGGGGGTGCAGCCTGAGGGGGGGGGGGCACATTTCTCTGCTGTCCCTTTTTACTTCAGCTGTTTTTCCCCAGGGGTTTTGCCTCCCTGAGCCTGGTTTTGCAGCCCTGCCTGCTCTTGCCACCCCTCGAGTTGTCCCACCCAGTGACCACAGGGGGTTCTGAGCCGTGCCAGGGTCTGGATCCCCTTCCCCAGGGTTGTTTTCTTTGCCCCCTCCCACCCCCCCAGTGCCTGGAGCCCCTCAAGAGGGTTGTAAGGACTAAAAATAAAGCTGCTCCGGAGACCACCCTGGGCTCTTTCTCCCCTCAGCTTGACCCCCAGGCTGTGCTCATGTCCCCTGCCCCCCCAGGCAAGGGGCTGGTGCCTTTTTCTCTCCAGAAGGGACCTTGCTCAGGATGGACTCGGGGCCAAACCCTGGCTCTGGCCCCTGCCCAGCTGTGGCCACCTCTCAGGCTCAGCTGCTGGCCCTGGAGAGCTGGCCATGCTGCTCTCCCCGAGCTGTGTCCACAACCAGAGGTGTGAGGGGTCTCCTTGCTGCCTCTATGGACCCGCTCCCTCCCTTCCACAGAGGATTTGGACCCTGTACCCTCCCCCTCTGGTGCTCAGCTGCCTGTCTCAGCTCGGGGGCTCTCCTCCTGCATCTCCCCAGCCCTCCCATCTTACTCCTCTGTCCCTTCACCCTCCATGGGAACCAGGCTTAGGTCTTAGAATGATGGAATGGCTGGGGTTGGAATGGGCCTTCAAGATCATCTACTTCCAGCCCCCCTGCACGTCTTCTTGCTCTAGTCCCAGTTCACATTCTTCCACCTCACTCCAGCCCACCATGGTCCTTCTGGTGTCCGTGTCCCTCTGATGGGTTTGCCAGCAGACCTCAGCCAGCTAGAATTCCCCAGTATCTGGGAGGCTTTTTTCAACAGCTGATCTCCATGCCATGGCCTGTCTGGAGCACAATGAAATAAAACAGAGCTGTGGGACCTGGGAAGGTGATCCATAAATAGAATCCACTCGTTCTCGAGGTTCTGGTCTCCTCTTGCTTCATAGCCCTGCATCTCCTGTTGTTCCTCTGAACCAAGGCACTATCCTGAGGTCAGTGTGGTATCCCACCACCACGGGCAGGCTCAGGACAGACACACTTTTGTCAGACTTCATTTCTCCATGGCTCCTGGAGATCTTCTCTTGGTTTCCAGCTCTTGGGAAAGAGAGGTCTGGCAGCGCTATGGTAGGGAATGACAGTGTGAGGAAGTTGGTTGCCTGTACAAGGAGCCAAACTTGGTGTGACTGGATGACCACCCTGTGGGAACTCTGTGGAGGGGCTGCCTGGGATGATCAATCATTTTACCAATGTGGCAACACTCGTGTCTCTCTCTTTCCTTTGTCTTTCCTTCTAGAAGGAGAACGGGCAGGACGGCGACTTGGCACGTGGGGGCTGCTGCCAAAACCTACCCTCCACCAAGGCAGCAGGGACCCTCCAGCTGGAAGAAGCTTTCAGGACAGCCAGGAGAATCAAGGAATCTGTGCCATCATGGGGGTGTTATGGCTGGCCAGGTTCATGCTGGGATGTACAGCAGTTATGTACGTGGAGCAAGCCCAGGGGCAGTATGAAGTGGACTTGCAGACAGACAGATTTGCAGGCTACGAGGAAAGACAGCCAGCCAGCAGAGTGAGGAGAAGAGGCCAAGACACTCTACGAGGGTATGTTTAACATTCTTCTCTGTTTTGCAAAGCAGAACTTGGTTCGTTGTCATATCACATAGAGACGTGCTTGCAGAATGGGCTTTTCTGTCCTCTCCTTGAGCTCTGGAGTCTGCTCTGCAGACCTACAGGAGGAGGGGGGCTCGTGCCACAGTGGACAACCGAGCAGAGTCCCGTGCTGCAGAGAGCTGTGCACTGAGCTCTGCTGCTTGGTTCAGGTGACCACAGCACTTGAGGGACTGTGAAGATCCATCTACACCTGCCTGTTTGTGGGAGGGATGTTGGGCATTTTCCTGGACTGCTAGTTGTGGCTGGACCTCCCACCAGGGCTGGTGGGGCTGCTCTCAGCTCCGGCGTCCACCTGGAGTTGCCTGTGGCTCTCTGCTGCCAGTCAGAGCTCTGGGCTGTATCGAGAGGTCCTTGCCTCTGATGGCTGCTTTTCCATGATGATTGTTGCTAATGAGAAGGTGTCACACCAGGTCCCTTGTGCAGCACAGTTGGGGCTTGTGGTCCCAGTGCGAGAGCTGGACGCGTGAGCGTTTCCACCTGAGGAGGGAGACAGGGCTCAGCTAGAAAATCCTGAAGCTCGTGCTGGAGCTCAGCTGTGTTTGCATGCTCTCAAGATGGTTCCTGGCCCCGGCGTTGATTCTGGGTTATTTTAAGTCTGCCTGGCTGTAGTTCTTGGAAAGTGTTCCTGTGTCAGTGGGCAGGATGGGAGCAGAACGTGATACACGCACGAAGCTGCGGCCGTGCCAGAGTCCTCCGGCACTTGCTGGGAATGCTGCTTGAATGGGATGGAGCTCTGTGCTCTCAGCCCAGACAGTCAAATGTGCTGTGTTTGGGCTGGAGCTGGAACACAGAGCCCGGCCGTCCAGCTGCCAAGGACAGGGCCGTGGGGCTGCCTGCATCTGCTCTTGGAATCCAAACGCGCGTGGCCACTCCCTCCTGCTCCGGCGCGTTTGGAAGAGATGGACACCAAGTGTCCTGGGGGTTTGGTCTTCTCAAAACCAGCTACCACAAGCAGCCATCAGCTCCCTCTCAGAGTAAGGACACCCTGTGTCTCCCCCGGTAGGACCCGTGAGGACTTCCTGAGCCCATCATGCCTCGGATAAAAGATCCCAAATCTTTATGGCTACCGGGGCTGAAGGTTGTTTCTTGGTAAGGGTGGGATGACAGTCTGCCAGATCCAGAGCCTCTTGTTCAGTCTGGCTGCCCCGGGCTCTGTGGGATTGATTACTGTGCTCATCGTGGGGATAGAAAGGGTTGGAAGGAGTTGACATGTGCACAGATAATCCTGTGCAGCTCTGTGGAGAGAGGGGAGTGGCAGAGCAAGGAAACAGCCTGTATTTCCGTTCCCTCTGGGGGCCCAAGAGAAGATCCCTGGTGTCCAGTGGTCTTATGGCACTCAGTGACTGAGGTGACCAGATCATAGAATCATAGAATGGTTTGGGTTGGAAGGGACCTTCAAGATCATCTAGATCCAACCCCCTGCATGGGCAGGGACACCTCCCACCAGCCCAGGCTGCTCCAAGCCCCATCCAACCTGCCCTTCAACACTGCCAGGGATGGGGCAGCCACAGCTTCCCTGGGCAGCCTGGGCCAGGCTCTCACCACCCTCACACTAAACCCTATTTCCAAAAATTACTTACAGCTTAAACCCTTCTGCCTTTTGGGGACTCTGAAGGCTCCAAATCCCAAACCCGTTTCAAAAATGAAGCCCAGATTCCCAAGTTAGAAATGACTTCTGAAAACCCTTCTCTACTTTAAAGCCTCAGACGTGGGCCAACATATAAGGAAAATAATACCAAATTATCAGTTGTGTCAGTTCCCAGAGGCCACACAGTAAGTTTGAGGCAGGATCAGAATCAGGACTGAAGTGTCTGGCTCTCAGTCCCCTGCCGAGAGCTGAGGACCACACTGCTACCTCCTTCCTTTTCCATTCTGCTTTCCTCATGTCCTCTGAAGCAGTTGCTGGAGGAAAACAAACCCCCTGGGATAAGTGCAAGGTCTGTTTAAGGAAGTCTGGGCAAGTATAATTTAAGACAACTGAAGAAGCATTGTTTCCTGGCCCTCAAGAGAGCAGGCTTGTTTCAAGGGAGGGGAATCCTGGTGGGCAACCCAGGGAAGCTGGCAAAGCTCAAGAGTGGCTGGAGCTGCTGCCTCAGGCACTTCCCATGCTCAAGTGACCCTGGCAGCCTCCTAGGTTTTGTGTCCAGATCTCTCCTCCAGGGCTTTCCAACCCCTCTCTTGAAAAATCTCTGGTTTATAAGCACATACAAACCACTTGAGATGAGAAATCTATTGAAGAGCCATGTTTTAAATAATGTTCTCCTGGGCTTAGGAAGGAGCTGCAGATGTTGCCAGCTGCAGTGCTGGAGATGGCTCTGGCAGCCAGTAAAAGCCACCTCCTGCAGAGCCCCAGACCCAAAACCTTTGGTTATGGGTTTCTCAGACAGAACCAGTCCCTTGTCCTTATGCTCTGCCTTGGAACAGTTCTGGAGAGTTGCTGCTGTAGATCAACAGCCTGCAGACAGGCTGGGGAGGGTCCAGAGAAGGGCCACAAGGGTGATCAGAGGACTGGAGAACCTGCCATATGAGGAGAGGCTGAGAAAACTGGGTTTGTTCAGCCTTCAGAAGGCTTCAGGGAGACCTTATCACCAAGTTCCAGTCCTTCAAGGGTGGCTCCCAAGAAGATGGAGACTCCCTGTTTACAAGGAGTCACATGGAAAAGACAAGGGGTGATGGGCACAAGTTGCTCCTGGGGAGATTCCAATTGGGCACAAGAGGTAAATTTTTCCCCATGAGGACAATCCAACATTGGAATAGTCTCCCCAGGGAAGTGGTGGATCCCCCCACATTGGACAGTTTCAAGTCTCAGCTTGACAGGGTGCTGAGCCACCTCATATCAACTAGAGTAGCACCTAGAAAGGTTGGACCAGATGATCCTTGAGGTCCTTTCCAACCTGCCATTCTGTGCTCTTCCCAGACCTGGGTTTTGCTGCCTTGAAGCATCAGGATTCTTTGCTGCTGTAAAAAATCTGAATTGGACACAATTCTTTGGGGAAACCAGCTAAGACATCACGTAAGGTTTGGTTTGGTCCCAGAATGGTGCTGCAGGAGCAGAAGAAGTGAGTGAGCAGTGTTTGTTCCTGGTGCAACTTGAAATGGAAAGGCAGGTCGGGCTGTCTCTTTAAACTTGGTGTTCTGCAGGGTGGTCCATGCAGTTGGCTTATCTGGATGCTTCTAATTTGTGGAACCATCTGTTCTGTAATGTCACACCTCTAAACACACACCTGAACCTCTCAACACACGTATCTGTGGTGTCTGTTTTAGGAGCTGATGACACCATTTCCAAGATTTGCTTTCCAAGACCCACAACTTCCTTGTTCAGAGAGAGAGGCACTAATTTCAATCCCTGAAATATCTTTGGTTCTGAGGCTGCCATGAAAGGGTTTCAGATAAAACTGAAATGAAAATACAGCAAAGCTGAGCTGCATCACTTGGGGCTGAATTGGCACCTTCCCTGCTGAGCCCTGGGCCACCACCTCCAGCCACCATGTCCTCAACACTCTGGTTTCTGTGGGAATCACTGAATCACAGAGTGTGATGTCCAGTTCCTTCCACTCAGAACAACTTAGAAACTTCTGAAGTTGTCTCACGTGGTGAGAGCCTGGCCCAGGTTGCCCTGGGAAGCTGTGGCTGCCCCATCCCTGGCAGTGTTGAAGGGCAGGTTGGATGGGGCTTGGAGCAGCCTGGGCTGGTGGGAGGTGTCCCTGCCCATGCAGGGGGGTGGATCTGGATGATCTTGAAGGTCCCTTCCAACCCAAGCCATCCCATGATTCTATGAATTCATGGTGAGAAACTGCTCCCTGATAACTCCACCATGACCAACACAAACTCTACTTGTTGCCCTGCACCAGGACACCTGGAGCTGTCTTGTTGGTAGAAGAGGCTTCAGCAACACAGGAGAAACTATTGGACATAATTCTGCTGGAAAAAACATTTATTTGGAGCTCTGTTCCCATCCCAGTCTCCTTTATTAAATGGACAAGTATGAAATACATGCAAAGCATGAAATAAATGCAAAATAAACCCCCCTGTTATTCACCACTGCTTTTACAAATAACAATTAATGAAGTAATGTGGAGCAATAAATCACAGCCAGAGCCATGATTTAATCTGTCCTTAAACTCATTAAAGCAGAGACAATTTAAAATGCCCCTCTCCTGAAAGGAACAGCCCTGACAAATCCATTTATGTGGCAGGATTTGAAGGGGATTATTAGTTTAATGAACTATTGAACAGTTTCCAAGAGCAAGAATGTGTTTAACAAAGGGGAAAGAAAAGATGATTAGTCTGCAGCCAGCTGAGCTGAGGGATGATTTCCTGTAAGTTCATGGCTGCCTGGTTTTTTTCAAGGAAGAATAAAGGCTGAGCTGTAGCCTGACTTGAAATACAACTAATTATGTCAAAGCCATTAATTATGAAAGGGCCACTGCAACTGAGAAGATGGATGAAGAGGGGATGTTTCAGGAGGTGTCTGTCTCACCTCTTCCATTGCCTGCAAAATGACTGGTGTGGGTCTCAATTCAGGAGGGAGAAATGGGGAATATGAGGAGTTTCCAAGCTGCTTTCCTGGAGATTTTGGACACCTTCTTAGTTTCCAGCTTGCCACTGGGGAGTGGAGAAGGGAGAGTATATGGGAACTGCAAAAACTGGTGGGATGTAGATGATTTCTGCCTAAATTTGGAGGCTCAGGTGCAGAGGAGAGGGAAAGCCCCAGGCTGTGATTCTGGGCCACATGGCACCAGTTTAAGCTGGAGCTGACACTGAGATCATCATGGAATCATGGGATGGTTTGGGTGGGAAGGGACCTTCAAGATCATCTAAATCCAACCCCCCTGCATGGGCAGGGACACCTCCCACCAGCCCAGGCTGCCCCAAGCCCCATCCAACCTGCCCTTCAACACTGCCAGGGATGGGGCAGCCACAGCTTCCCTGGGCAACCTGGGCCAGGCTCTCACCACCCTCACACTCCAGAATTCCCTCCTCATGTCTCACCTCAATCTCCCTCTGCCAGTTTTCATCCATCCCCCTTGTCCTCTCCCTCCCTGCCCTTGTCCCAAGCCCCTCCCCAGCTTTCCTGGAGCCCCTTCAGGCACTGGAAGCTGCTCTCAGGTCTCCCTGGAGCCTTCTCATCTCCAGGCTGAACACCCCAACTCTCCCAGCCTGTCCCCAGAGCAGAGCTGCTCCAGCCCTTGGATCATCTCCGTGGCCTCCTCTGGACTCTCTCCAGGAGCTCCATGTTCTTCTTATGTTGAGGTCTCCAGAACTGGACCTCGTGCTCCAGGTGGGGTCTCATGAGAGCTGAGTAAAGAAATTCCATTCTAAATACTCATTTCCTTGCTAGAAACGAGTGAAATCTGTGGTTCTGGACACACAGAGGACTCTCCATCTGCAAGGAGGCAGCTTTGGGGCATCTCCAATTAGAAATGATGAGGGAGAACACGGTAGGGAAGAACATGGTCAAGCTCCAGCAAAGCTTTCTTGCCTTCCCCCACCAGAATCCTACCCTGGGCAGGACGTGAGTCTCTGTGCTCCAAAAACTTGTCTCTAAAGCCAAGTTTAGAGTTGAATGGGGGTGATTTTAAGGAAAGTGCAGCTGGAGCTTCTGTCACTGTCATCCAGTCACCTCTTGGGCACAGCTCAGCTGCTTCCAGGTCCACCTAACCTGCTTGATGTTTATTCATAAAGCCAGAGGTGAAATACCACAAATAACAGAAGGAACAAAATGAAGGCAGTAGCTGGAAACTTCTGACTTAACTCTTGCTCCTAAATTTTCCTCGTGTCTTGATTTATATTGTGAAATGGTTGATCTTGGACCTCTGGCCTAGGTTGGTTTCTCTGGTTATTGGCAGAAAACGTGGAGGCAGCTCCTGGCATGGCCCAAGTTTGCCTGGCAGAGAAGTTAATAGGTCAGTTGGGTTTTTGGTTGGAAGTTTGAAGAATTGGATGAGAAGGTTTTATTTCAGAATTTAAGGGGGAGGGGAAAAAAAAAAAAAAGAGAAAGAGGTGGAGGAGTTGGTGAAGTTGCTTTCCAAGTGAAAGTGTTGGGTAGTTCCTGGAACCCAGTTCCATTTTTAGACCTTTTCAAAGGCAAGTCTTCTCCATGATTCCATGATTTAAACTTCAGTTTTCCCATCACTTTTGCTGAATGTGTGAAGAGCTGAATAAAGGGGGTGGTGGAAATAACATCATTAACCAGGAAAAAGTGCAGAACTAAAGATTTTATAACCCACTCTGCTAAAAAGAGAGAAATATTGGGCTTGAACTTGACATGAAGCTGATGGAATCCAAAACCCATCCAGTCTGTGTAAGGTTTTCCTTGGGTTTTGCTTCATTCCTTTGTATGAAATGGAGGGATAGACACTTTAAAAATGTTTTCCATCTCTCTCTGTTTTGGTTTTCAGGGTAATAACTTGCAGCTCAAATTCAGGTGTCAACCCTTGGGGTCACCTAAACTTGGGCAGCACTTAGTTGCAAGCACAGGGATTTATTCTGATGGCAGCCAAGGCAAGTAGAAAAGCAATAACTATCTGGAAAAAAACAGGTCAATTTCTCCTCATTTTCTAACAGTATAAAATACTGAAAAGAGTAGAAAATGCTGAATAACTTTGTTTTAAACTAAGTGCTCAGTTAAAAGGCATATACTTTGATATGATGCATTTGCTGGGTTGATTAAAGGAAATGCTAAATTAAGGGTCAAGGTTGTCTTCAGTTTCAGATCATTCTTTCTCTAGGATAAATAGGGGGGTATTTGAAGGCCCCAGGGAGGGATTTGGGGGCATTGGGGGGTATTTGAAGGGTCCAGAGGGGATTTGGGGGGTGTCGGGGAGTATTTAAAAGGTTCAGGGGGGATTTGGGTGGTGTCAGGGGGTATTTGAAGGGTCCAGGGGTGATTTAGAGGGGGTTGGGGGGTATTTGGAGGCCCCAGGAGGGATTTTGGGGATGTCAGGGGGTATAGGAAGGGCCCAGGAGGGATTTGGAGGAGGTTGGGGGGTATTTGGAGGCCTCAGGGGGGATTTGGGGGGTGTCAGGGAGTATTTGAAGGGTCCAGGGAATGGATTTGGGGGGTGTCAGGGGGTATTTGAAGGGTCCAGAGAAGGGATTTGAGGGGTGTCAGGGGGTATTTGAAGGGTCCAGAGGGGATTTGGGGGGTGTCAGGGAGTATTTGAAGGGTCCAGGAAGGATTTGGGGGTGTCAGGGAGTATTTGAAGGGTCCAGGGGGGATTTGAGGGGTGTCAGGGAGTATTTGAAGGGTCCAGGGAATGGATTTGGGGGGTGTCAGGGGGTATTTGAAGGGTCCAGAGAAGGGATTTGAGGGGTGTCAGGGGGTATTTGAAGGGTCCAGAGGGGATTTGGGGGGTGTCAGGGAGTATTTGAAGGGTCCAGGAAGGATTTGGGGGTGTCAGGGAGTATTTGAAGGGTCCAGGGGGGATTTGAGGGGTGTCAGGGAGTGTTTGAAGGGTCCAGGGAAGGGATTTGGGGGTGTCAGGGAGTATTTGAAAGGTCCAGGAAGGATTTGGGGGGTGTCAGGGAGTATTTGAAGGGTCCAGGAAGGATTTGGGGGTGTCAGGGAGTATTTGAAAGGTCCAGGAAGGATTTGGGGGGTGTCAGGGAGTATTTGAAGGGTCCAGAGGGGATTTGGGGGGTGTCAGGGGGTATTTGAAGGGTCCAGAGGGGATTTGGGGGGAGTCAGGGGGTATTTGAAGGGTCCAGAGGGGATTTGGGGGGTGTCAGGGGGTATTTGAAGGGTCCAGGGGGGATTTGGGGGGTATCAGGGAGTATTTGAAGGGTCCAGGGAAGGGATTTGGAGGGTGTCAGGGACTATTTGAAGGGTCCAGGAAGGATTTGGGGGTGTCAGGGAGTATTTGAAGGGTCCAGGGGGGATTTGAGGGGTGTCAGGGAGTATTTGAAGTGTCCAGGGGGGATTTGGGGGTGTCAGGGAGTATTTGAAAGGTCCAGAGGGGATTTGGGGGGTGTCAGGGAGTATTTGAAAGGTCCAGAGGGGATTTGGGGGGTGTCAGGGAGTATTTGAAAGGTCCAGAGGGGATTTGGGGGTGTCAGGGAGTATTTGAAAGGTCCAGAGGGGATTTGGGGGGTGTCAGGGAGTATTTGAAGGGTCCAGGAAGGATTTGGGGGTGTCAGGGAGTATTTGAAAGGTCCAGAGAGGATTTGGGGGGTGTCAGGGGGTATTTGAAGGGTCCAGGGAAGGGATTTGGGGGGTGTCAGGGAGTATTTGAAGTGTCCAGGGGGGATTTGGGGGTGTCAGGAAGTATTTGAAAGGTCCAGAGGGGATTTGGAGGGGGTCGGGGGGTATTTGGAAGCCCCCGAGGGGGTGTGGGGGTCCCAAACATGAGGATGGTGTTTCAGGCAGGAGGGACCGAGCAGGACTGAGCCAATATCCCCCACATGGAGCAGGGGGTTGTGTGGGAAGGAACTGCTGGCTCCTCTTGCTTCCTCCTTGGCAAATTCCTTGTGAAACTGTGTCCTTTGCTCGGGCACGGCCGGACCTGGGGAAGTCAGCAGTGAAGATGCAGGTGGCACAGCCCACGAAGCTGGTAAATCACTGAAGGAAACCCTGGCAGTACCTCTGAGGGCTCGGGGGGAACTCGAGAAGGAGGAGGACACAACCATGCTGCCCTCCAGGAGCAAGGATCCAAAAGTCATCTTGGTTTCCAGTCTTGCTCTCACGCCGTGACACAATCCTCCAGCCCTCTGGGTGGGGAGGTGCAAGACCCAAAAGCCACCATCACGTTTGGCAGTAATTATTGTCCCCCTTGGTGATCTCCACCACGGCCAAGGGTGGCTGATGCCTGCAGGGGTGTTCTCCAGCAAAGACTCAGGCTGAGATCAACACTGAAAGGGATCTTGAGTTAATGTTTCCAGCTTGTGTGGAGAGGTAGGATCATAGATCCTGGAAAAGCCACATGCCTAAGACAGGAGAGACATGGACCTGTTGGAGAGAGTCCAGGGGAGGCCACAGAGATGATCCAAGGGCTGGAGCAGCTCTGCTCTGGAGACAGGCTGGGAGAGTTGGGGTGTTCAGCCTGGAGAAGAGAAGGCTCCAGGGAGACCTGAGAGCAGCTTCCAGTGCCTGAAGGGGCTCCAGGAAAGCTGGGGAGGGGCTTGGGACAAGGGCAGGGAGGGAGAGGACAAGGGGGGATGGATGAAAACTGGCAGAGGGAGATTGAGGTGAGACATGAGGAGGGAATTCTGGAGTGTGAGGGTGGTGAGAGCCTGGCCCAGGTTGCCCAGGGAAGCTGTGGCTGCCCCATCCCTGGCAGTGTTGAAGGGCAGGTTGGATGGGGCTTGGAGCAGCCTGGGCTGGTGGGAGGTGTCCCTGCCCATGCAGGGGGGTTGGATCTAGATGATCTTGAAGGTCCCTTCCAACCCAAACCAGCCTGGCATTCTATGACTGATCATTGAGATGTTTCTTGATGGCTCTGAAATGTCTGTGGATTGTGATTATCAGTTTTAGTCACAATGTTGTGGGCAAGTTTATTGAATATAAACTATTTTCCTTCAAACCTTGAGCTTTCCCTTCTTGCAGCATCTCACCACAAACTCTGGTTGCTGTTTTCCATTGAACAAGTAAATGACCTGCCTTTTATCCCCACCTTCTTGCTGGTGAGAACATGAGTTTCCAGCTTAGATTTCCCTGGCTCGAGGTAACTGCTCTTAATTTTGAGAAGCAATTTTGTCACAACTTTGCTGATTCTGTTATTTATTTTTTTTTTCCCTTGCAAAACAACATTCCCCTTATTGAGCTGTTGCTTTGGCATCTCATTTCTTTCTCCCTCTAGGTCATTTCTGTGACACCATTAATTCCAAGCCATTCAAAACGGATTCTCCCCCATGTTTTGTTTTGAAACTCTTCTAATGTTTAGCAGATGCTTCGGAAAGGTTCAGCTTTGGAGGAACAATTGTGCTGGTGTGGTTTAAACCTCCTGTGTAACAGGGTGCCCAGGACCTCTCCCAGGATCCCTGCACAGAGCTGGTGAAATCCTTGGCTCAGGGGCTCTCAGGAAGAGGTAGTTCATGCCACCATAGTTCAAAACACCCACTTTATCATCCATTTCTTCCCCTTTCTTCTCTTTTGGTCTGTGGGTTTGATGCCAGATTCTTCTTCCTTCACTGATTTGACAAACAAAAAATCTCTCTCAGCCTTTTGTCTGCTAAAATAGCTGTATCACACTCTTCAGTCTTCAACAAGGCTTGAAGAAGCATGAGGCCAAAGTGTGAAGACCAGGAGTGTCCTAAGGTCAATGTCTACCTGCCCTGCAGAGCTGTTCCCACCCCTGTGTGGGAAATGGAAGGAGAAGCAGAGAGATTCAGGTGCAATTAAAACTCTGGTGGCTGGCTGAGCTCTCTGGGCTGCCTACACACTGCAGGGAGAGGTCCATGCCAACTAAAGATCAGCCACCCATCCATCCATCCTGCCTGCCTGCTGGGAAGCCTGGCTGAAACTCAGGCTTGACAGGACCTTGGTGTGCTCAGAGGGAACTTATCTGCCCAGTTAATGCCAACCACAGACAGATGTCTGCTTCTAACTGGGACTGGCACTGGAATATCCATGGCAGGGCTTGCTGGGGTTGTGTGGAACCAACCTGATGCAACCAGGAGCTGGGGAGGGGCTTGGGACAAGGGCAGGGAGGGAGAGGACAAGGGGGGATGGATGAAAACTGGCAGAGGGAGATTGAGGTGAGACATGAGGAGGGAATTCTGGAGTGTGAGGGTGGTGAGAGCCTGGCCCAGGTTGCCCAGGGAAGCTGTGGCTGCCCCATCCCTGGCAGTGTTGAAGGGCAGGTTGGATGGGGCTTGGAGCAGCCTGGGCTGGTGGGAGGTGTCCCTGCCCATGCAGGGGGTTGGATCTAGATGATCTTGAAGGTCCCTTCCAACCCAAACCATTCCATGATTCTATGAAGGACAAGCAAGACAAGTTCTGCAGCCAGTACTTCTTGACTTGGGAGGGGAGTAGAACCATCCAAGGTCCTACAGAGGCACAGGCAGAGCTGGGGATGCTGTTTTACAGGAATGGAAGGAGGCTGAGAATGAACCTGCCTGATGCCCCTTGTTGGTGACAGAAAAGCAGGGAAATAGGAAGAGAGTGTTCTCTGGAAAGAATTTGCTCATTTCCTCTGAAAGGAATTTGCTCATTTAGCTGGAGATCCGGGATGAATCAACACATCTTCAAAGTTAAAAAAACCCAACAACAATCAACCAATGCTTTGGGAGTTTTAAAAAAGATGTTTCCTTTTGGAATTGTCTTGGGAAGCCTGTTGGTTCCTGTATGGGTGTGTAGCATGGCATGGCATGGTCTTCTTCACTCCCCTGTGTGGTCCTAAGAGGGTCAGGGTAAGATCAGAGCCCCGAAACCTTCTTCACAGGGAGGTGAGAAGTTGGTTATGGAGATATTGTTGGTGGGAATCAAACATGGATTGTTCAGAGTCATTGGGGGGGAACGGAACCCGACAGAGAGCTGTCCCACAAGAGGTTACTCGGGTGCTCTCCTGCAGTGCTGGTACATGCTGAGTCCATCCCATGGCCCTGCAGAGAAATAGAGAGGGGGGGAAAAAAGAAATCAATTGTTTTTAATTTTCAGGCCCAATGTCTGTGGCTCGAGGTTTCACTCCTACTGCTGCCCCGGCTGGAAAACGCTGCCCGGAGGGAACCAGTGCATCGTCCGTGAGTATCCACCTTCCCCAGAGCTGCCTGGGGAGCAGAGCACATCTCAGCCTTCAGCTCTGGAGCCCCCAAGATAAGGAGGACATGGAGCTCCTGGAGAGAGTCCAGAGGAGGCCACGGAGATGATCCAAGGGCTGGAGCAGCTCTGCTCTGGAGCCAGGCTGGGAGAGTTGGGGTGTTCAGCCTGGAGAAGAGAAGGCTCCAGGGAGACCTTAGAGCAGCTTCCAGTGCCTGAAGGGGCTCCAGGAAAGCTGGGGAGGGGCTTGGGACAAGGGCAGGGAGGGAGAGGACAAGGGGGGATGGATGAAAACTGGCAGAGGGAGATTGAGGTGAGACATGAGGAGGGAATTCTGGAGTGTGAGGGTGGTGAGAGCCTGGCCCAGGTTGCCCAGGGAAGCTGTGGCTGCCCCATCCCTGGCAGTGTTGAAGGGCAGGTTGGATGGGGCTTGGAGCAGCCTGGGCTGGTGGGAGGTGTCCCTGCCCATGCAGGGGGCTGCATCCTGATGATCTTGAAGGTCCCTTCCAACCCAGACCAGTCTATAAGATGTTTCTATCATTTCCCAGCCCATGGGGACAGGAGCAGCAGCTGCTGGGAGTTCTCTCTGCCGGGCTTGATTAAACCAGGGCGGTTGCAACTGGTCCCATTTAGTCCATGGCCTTTTATCTTTTGCCAAATTGCCACTGTGCTCCTTGTTGCTCGACAGTTTGTGTGCTTGCTTTGGAAGATCAGCCTCCAAGGAAAGCTCCTGGTGACTCCTGAGAAAGTTATTTCCCAGCAGCTTGTTTAGATGAAATAATTCAGTCAGTTGCTGGAAGAGCAGCTTCATGCTGATCCTGCAATAATGTGATGAGGCAGCATTTCCAAGCAGGAATTTGCATCTTTCTTGGAGTGACCATCCAAAGCAGGATGCTGATGTAGAAAAATCCCACCTCTGCTTTGGGAGGTACCTTTCCTATTTGGATTTGAGCGTTGTTGTCCTCTCAAGTGCTGATAGACACCTAAAATACCCGTCAAGGGGCTGCTGGTGGTTTGCTTTGCCATGGGTTAAAGGCATGAGCTGGAGGGAGATGAAGGAACCTGTTCCAAAACTTCCTAAAAATGGTTGGCATCAGGAGGTTTCAAGTTGAGGACAACAATGGGTTCCTCTGGTGGGATCTCCCACACGACACGAGTCACGTTTCAGAAGAAATTCCACCTCCAGAGTCTAAAACTCAACCATCTTAGAGAGAAGCTCCTCATGTTTCCTAACCTAGAGCTGTCTGGTTGCCTCACGTGTGCAAAACTGAGCCCAAAGCTGCAAATAGTCTCCTCTCAAAGGAAATGGTGTCTATAGGATGACAAGTGATAAGCCCAGTTGATGTGTCCTTGAACACCATGAATAACCAGTGCCAGAAGATCTCACTCAGGAGGGCTCTAAAGAGGAATCAAGAGGTGAATGTGTCCAGCTTCACTCTGGGTGATGGTGAAGCACAGAGGTCTGTGTCTTCTCCTTCCCCCACGTGAAGAGAGAGGCAAGCTCAGAAGACCCTCCTCATGAGCTGCAGGGTGTCAGGGTGGCTAGGAGCAAGATCTGGTCTTGAATACATCCTGAAGGGTTTACCTGAGGGATCTGGGAGTTGCCTCCTGGATACGTGACCATCACACTGCTGAGTTCTCCACAGTTTGTTTTCCAGAAGCCTCAGCCACCCAGTCCTCACCCCAGAGCTTTTCAGACTTTTGTCTTAGAGTCATAGAATGGTTGGAGTTGGAAGGGACCTTCAAGATCATCTAGACCCAACCCCCAAAACAGGTTGCCCAGGGAAGCTGTGGCTGCCCCATCCCTGGCAGTGTTGAAGGGCAGGTTGGATGGGGCTTGGAGCAGCCTGGGCTGGTGGGAGGTGTCCCTGCCCATGCAGGGGGTTGGGACTGGATGATCTTGAAGGTCCCTTCCAACTCAAACTATTCTAGGATTTGATGATCCTCACCATCTCCTCCACCACAAGACAAGGCTGGAGGGGAGTGTTGGCTGCAGCAAAGGGTTAAGGAGCTCTCAGCCAAAGAGCTGCTCAGTGGCATGTGGGGTTAGTGACATTTGGGGTTGTCTGCTGACTTTTCTCATAACTTGCAAAACATGCCATCTGGGCTGGAGGTTCCTCAGGGGACTCTGGGTTGTAACTGTATTTATAAAACACGCAGAGATGAGATTCTTCTGTGGGGCTCTCATAAAATCTCTGCTTACACAGGTGGAACAAAACTGCCAGCTCTGCTCTGGGCTCCCATGGCACAGGAAGGGGAAGAGCTTAGCAGGGGTCCAGGGCAAGAAAGGCTGAGGACTGATATGAAGGCATCCTGCTGGTGCATCTTCTCAGCTCCTGGTCACCAGGAGGTGCATCCCAGTACCAGCCAGTTTCCTCCCTGCCAGAGCATGGACTGCAAAATCCCTCATGGAAAAAGGAGTTTTAAAAGAAAAGAACAACCTGGCTCAGAGCAAAAGTCTCATGTCTCTGCTGAGAAATGTTTTCAGCAGGCAGAAGTAGTGAGATGGGCCTTCCCCACCCTCTGCTGCTGAAAAGCCAACTGTGAAAGCCAATGGTGTCCTGGGCTGAAGCACCAGGAGGGCAAGGGAGGGGATTGTCCCCCTTTAATGAGGCCTCAGGAGACCTGAGTCCAGTTGGACTGGACTGTGGAGCACTGTGTCCAGTTCTGGAGGCCCCAACACAAGGGGGACATGGAGCTCCTGGAGAGAACCCAGAGGAGGCCACGGAGATGATGCAAGGGCTGGAGCAGCTCTGCTCTGGAGCCAGGCTGGGAGAGTTGGGGTGTTCAGCCTGGAGAAGAGAAGGCTCCAGGGAGACCTTAGAGCAGCTTCCAGTGCCTGAAGGGGCTCCAGGAAAGCTGGGGAGGGACTTGGGACAAGGGCAGGGAGGGAGAGGACAAGGGGGGATGGATGAAAACTGGCAGAGGGAGATTGAGGTGAGACATGAGGAGGGAATTCTGGAGTGTGAGGGTGGTGAGAGCCTGGCCCAGGTTGCCCAGGGAAGCTGTGGCTGCCCCATCCCTGGCAGTGTTGAAGGGCAGGTTGGATGGGGCTTGGAGCAGCCTGGGCTGGTGGGAGGTGTCCCTGCCCATGCAGGGGGTTGGATCCTGAGGATCTTTAAGGTCCCTTCCCACCCAAACCATTCTATAAAAAAGCTGGGATAGCAGGACCAGCCACAGCCCGTGGCAGAAGGAAGGTGGCTCCAGGAACCCTCAGTGAACCAGTGGCTCTTTCCCACTCTTGCCCTGTCCACATCAGGGTCCTCAAGGAGGTGCCCCAACTTATTCCCCAGGTTGTTATTCCTCAGAGATGAACTCACAGCCTCTCAGCAGCCACAAGTTCACGGGGTAACACGTTGTGCTAACCACTGTGTCCTCCTCTTCCCCCAGCAATTTGCAGGAATTCTTGTGGGGATGGATTTTGTTCACGGCCAAACATGTGTACGTGCTCCAATGGGCAGCTCTCTCCCAACTGTGGCTCAGCTGGAGGTAAGAGAACATTCCTGGTGATCCTCCTCCCTCTGGAGTTGTTACGTGCTCCCTGTCAACATTTCCCAGTCACAATGAAAGGAAATCTCTGAAATACTTTGTGTTTTGGCAGCCAGGTTCTCATCCGAACTGGGCAGGAGGTGTAAAACCTTTCATGTCTTGTGGTGCTTCTGTTGAGGGTCCTCACAGCTCCTGGTACCTGGAGACAACTGGCAACCTCCTTGCCACTCCTGCTGCTTTGCTAGGAGAAATCCTACAGGATGCAGCTCAAGAAACCACATCTCCCAGCAGCAAATAACAGCAGTGCTGCCAAAAAGTCCATCCCCCACTTGGCTGTTCTTTGAAGTGGAATGAAATCTCTCCCTGGTTTTGTCAACCAAAGAAGTATTTTATTATTATTATTTATTTATTTTTTCCCAGTGGAAAAATTATTGAGTTTTTTTAGACTGGGATTTGGGTGTCAGGGAGAATTTCCCAGCATTTTTTAACAGGCTGCAGTGACAAAGAGAAGTTGTGCACTGGGGCTGCAGAAACTGCTCTGCCACTTCTGCTGCTGCTTCTGGAGGAGAGAAGGTTCCAGGGAGACCTCAGAGCACCTTCCAGGGCCTGAAGGGGCTCCAGGAAAGCTGGGGAGGGACTTGGGACAAGGGCAGGGAGGGAGAGGACAAGGGGGGATGGATGAAAACTGGCAGAGGGAGATTGAGGTGAGACATGAGGAGGGAATTCTGGAGTGTGAGGGTGGTGAGACCCTGGCCCAGGTTGCCCAGGGAAGCTGTGGCTGCCCCATCCCTGGCAGTGTTGAAGGGCAGGTTGGATGGGGCTTGGAGCAGCCTGGGCTGGTGGGAGGTGTCCCTGTCCATGCAGGGGGTTGGGACTGGATGATCTTGAAGGTCCCTTCCAACCCAAACCAAGTCACAGCCAGCCTGATCTGTGGAGAGGCTGGATGGAGGAATCCAGCAAACCCACCACGCTCCTGTGGCCACCACAGACCCACCCAGCCAGCAGCCCTGCCCAGAAGGGCTTCAGCTGTTCCTGAAGTGAGTAGCAGGGTGTGACCAGGGTGGCCTCCACGCTAGATCTCCAGCTGTGGACAATGACACTGGGTGACCCTTTGCACCTGAGGGCATCAGCAGGGCAGCCATCTGTGATGACACTGCCCAAACATACCAGACAAAATAATAAGAGTAGGAATCAGAATAGGAATCAGGATGAGAATAAGAAAAGAATAAGGATATGAATAAGAATAAGAAGGACATGAATAAGAATAAGAAGGCAATGAATAAGAATAAGAATAACAATAAAAGAATCATCCTGCAAGCAAAGAGGCAGAGCTGTGACAGGGTGTTGTTTTAAGAGGGCTGATTTTGCTGGTGCCCTGTGTAAAATGCAGGAATTCATGGGATTTTATGGCATCTTTGAAAGTCTCAGCTGAGCGTTGCTAAAGACAACCCAGACATTGATTTTCCACTCTTGCCCATCCCCAGACAAGCTATTGTTAATAAAGTGACTTGCAGGCATCTGTCTGAAGGCCAGAGCACAAGGCCCCCCCAAAACCTCCCAACCACATTCAGGGTGTGACTCAAAGCAGGAAATTCCCAGAATTGAATTCCCAAGTGCCACGTTGTGCTCCAGCCCTGCAGACACCCCCAGCAAGCGCTCAGCACCAGAGCCTTTGGTTGTGTCCTCTCCTCCCAGACCTTCCCTTGGTTTTGCTGAGAGGAGGAAGGTGCTGGAGACACAAAAGTTGCAGGAGTGAGGGGTCCATATGTTTGCAATCAGGGAGGAATGCAAGGAATGCTGTGAGCAGTGTGTACATTTGGGCACAGAGCTGGTTTCCCCTCAGCCTGGGGTGGATTTCAGCATGGGCTGGGGAGAGGGGGGGGAGGTGGGTTCCTCTGCAGGGGCTTCAAATCTGGCCTTCATTGTGGGGATGTTTGGAAGCTGCATTTATCATGAATGCTTCAGGGAGGTAGAGAAGACAAATGGTGCATTCCAGAGGCAATAAAAGCCACTCTGCTTTTCTCTGTCATAACAAAACGCTTGGTTTTCCTGCTTTGGGGAGTAAAGATATTTTAGGAGTCATTTGCAAGTGACTGTTTAGATAAGGGGCAGTCAGGGAGCAGGCAGAGAACCTGCCTGCAAACTCCACTCCTGCTGGTTGGCAGAACAGCTGCAGCCACTGAGCCTATCAAATAAATTGTAGAACAAATCCAGTCCAACCCCATCATGGGAAGATGTAGGTGGGATGAGCTCTCATCCTCTTTTTCCCTGCAGCTTTGCTCTTTGCTACCTGGGGACATTCTGACAAAGAGTAGCAGGCCTTAAAAGTCTTGGAAAATCCTGAGAAGGAACAACAGGCCTTGAAATCCTGGGTTGAAAGATGTTCTTGGAAAATCCTGACCAAGAGTAACAGGCTTTGAAATTCTTGCTTGGAAGATCTTCCTCTGTGCTCCAGATTTGCAGGGGGTTCTATCCGTGCCAGGAAGGGAGATAAGTCAGATGGTGGTGGGACCTCAGGGCCTTTGGATCATGGCAGAAGGGACCTGCTCTGTGCAGGTCCAGGAACAGTCTTGCCAGTTAGGTGGGAAGTTTCTGGCTGAGCCTCAGGGCTCTTCTGACATCCAGACCCTGCCCTCCCAAAAGATCTCAGCTTCACTCAACCTCCCCCCTCGCTCGGGATGCTGCTCAGGGAAGGGCTCTGAGGGATGGACAGCCCTGACAGACAGACAGACACTTCCAAGCTCCCCCTGTCTCTGGGCAACCCTCCCAGATTTGCTGTGTGTAATTCCTTTCCCAGGGCTGATTAATTGCAAGGAGAGGTGCAGGGTGAGCAGTGCTGGAAACAGCCTTTTCCCCGCGCGCCCGGGCCGATGTCTGACAATCCAGGCAGTGCTTTGAAGCCTCAAGCTTGGTTTCCTTCTTGATGAAGCTTTCATCTAAGTTTGGCACGATCTCTGGCCGTGGAGCAGTAGGAAGAGCAGGAGACGTCGTGACTAATTCAAACCACACCAGCAATGCATGGATTAAATGTACAGCACGTGTGCTGAGCATTCTGAACACCAAGCCTGGAGACTCCTTGTCCCACTCCTCCTTCCTTTCAGGCTTCCTTTGAACAAGGCATCAACCATGTAATTATCCCTGTTGGACACTTGTGAGTCCTACTACCTTCTGGCCAGACATTTCGCTTGCACTGGCCCCAGCTCTTCCCTGCTTGGATCTGCTGTCCCATGCATGGAGAAGACACAAGCCACAGCTGAGCTTCCACTCCCACATGCACTTGCCAGCTCCACTTTCTCCAAGCTGCCAAGTCCCGGCCCCTCCTACCCCTGGCAGACCTGACCTGTGCTGTACACGCTGGAAAACAGTTTTCACAGAACTTGCTCTCACTTCAGACATTTGCCATCTGAGTTGTCACATCTTGCAGAGGAGGAATGTGTTCTTCTGGGCTGCATCCAAAGAGGTGTGGCCAGCAGGTTGAGGGAGGTGATTCTGCCCCTCTACTCACCTGGAGCCCTCAGTGCAGGAGAGACATGGAGCTCCTGGAGAGAGTCCAGAGGAGCCACAGAGATGAGCCAAGGGCTGGAGCAGCTCTGCTCTGGAGCCAGGCTGGGAGAGTTGGGGTGTTGAGCCTGGAGAAGAGAAGGCTCCAGGGAGACCTGAGAGCAGCTTCCAGTGCCTGAAGGGGCTCCAGGAAAGCTGGGGAGGGACTTGGGACAAGGGCAGGGAGGGAGAGGACAAGGGGGATGGATGAAAACTGGAAGAGGGAGATTGAGGTGAGACATGAGGAGGGAATTCTGGAGTGTGAGGGGGGTGAGAGCCTGTGACAGGTCATGAAGGCAAGAAAAGCCTCAGAACATCCACTGCCCACCCATGCCACGTGAGGTGTCCACTTCCTGTCCCCGACAACCTGTGTCCTTGTCACGTAACATCTCCCTGCTCTTCTCCACAGTCCAAACCTGCAACGTGAGGTGCATGAACGGGGGGAGCTGCAACGAGGAGTCCTGCCTGTGCCAGAAGGGCTACACGGGGACCTACTGCGGGCAGCGTGAGTACCTGCTGGGCTGGGGGCTGCAGGGCCGGGCGGGCTCAGCACGACAGGTCCCTTGGTGGCTCCTCTTTGAGGTCCTCCCTGTGTTCTCCCCTCCGTTGGAACCTCAGCCTGCTCTCCTTAGGGGCTGCATCTGTCTATGGAGAGAGGTATAGAAGTATATAGATCTTTATAGATAGATGGAGAGATATATAGATATATTGATAGAGATATCTAGATATATAGATATACAGATAAATAGATATAGATAAATATATAGAGATATAGATATAAATATATAGATATAGAGATATAGATAAATAGATATAGACATAGGTATAGATACATAGATGATAAATAGATAAAGATATACAGATATAGAGATATAGAGATATAAATAGATACAGATATAGATATATAGATAAATAAATAGATATAGATATAGAGGTATAGATAAGATATATAGATAAATAGATATAGATGTAGATATATAGATAAATAGATAAATAGATATAGGGGTATAGATATAGATATATAGATAAATAGATATAGATATATATATAGATATATATAGGTATATAGATATAGATAAATAGATATAGATATAGAGATAAATAGATATAGAGGTATAGATATAGATATATAGATAAATAGGTATAGATATATATAGGTATATAGATATAGATAAATAGATATAGATAGATATAGATATATATAGGTATATAGATATAGATAAATAGATATAGATATAGAGATAAATAGATATAGATATAGAGATATAGATACGTAGATACATAGATATATATAGATATATAGGTATATAGATATATAGGTATATAGATATATAGGTATATAGGTATATAGATATAGATATTTTCTCTGCAAATGGTTTTAGTTAATGGGATATTCCCTGGGAGTGGTTTTTTTGAGGGAGGAGAGCTGGGTGGAGAAGAACCTCCTGAGGTTCAACAAGGGCAAATTTAGGGTCCTGCACCTGGGGAGGAAGAACCCCGTGCACCAGTATAGGTTGGGGGTGGACCTGCTGGAAAGCAGGTCTGAAGAGAAGGATCTGGGAGTCTTGGTAAATGATCCATGAGCCAGGAATGTGCCCTTGTGGCCAGGAGGGCCAAGGCAATCCTGGGGTGCATAGGGAAGAGTGAGGCCAGGAGGTTGAGGCAGGTCATTCTCCCTCTCTGCTCTGCCCTGGTGAGGCCACAGCTGGAGAACTGGGACCAGTTCTGGGCTCCCCAGTCCAAGAGAGACAGGGAACTGCTGATGACAGGGGGATTGGAGCATCTCCCTGATGAGGAAAGGCTGGGAGAGCTGGGACTGTCCAGCCTGGAGAAGGGAAGGCTGAGGGGAGACCTTATTATTGCCTACAAATATCTAAGGGGGGAGTGTCAGGAGGATGGAGTCAGGCTCTTTGCAGTAGTTCCCTGTGACAGGACAAGGGGCAATGGCACAAACTGGAACACGGGAAGGTCCATCTGAAGATGAGGAGAAACTTCCTTAGGGTGAGGGTGGCAGAGCCCTGGGCCAGGCTGCCCAGGGAGGCTGTGGAGTCTCCATCCCTGGAGATATTTCAGACCCACCTGGATGCAGCCCTGGGGAATGTGCTCCAGGGGGCCCTGGGGGGTTGGACTGGATAATCCCTACATCATCTAGATCCCTAGATCATCTAGATCTCTCTCTTCCAACTCTGACAATTCCGTGATTCCTTTTAGCTCCTGTGAAATCTTCTTTCCATTAGAAGAAAAACTCTAACATTCAACTTTTCCCTCTAGTTTCCCCCCAAAAAGATATTTGGAATTTTGAAATCATTCCCTGTTCACATTGTAGAGTGAACAAACAACTTGGAATTACCCAAACAACTCAGGGGCCATCTCTTTAGAAGTGTCTAGGAAGCAACTTTGCCCAATAGTTCTGAAAGAATCTCTGATCAAATGAAGCTTTCCAGGGCAATTCCACCTCCCTGGATCAATGGGAGCAGCTCAAATTCCCTGGGCAATGTTTCAAGAGATGGGCAAACCACCCTCTTTCCTCTAAACTTTTTCTCAGTGATGATGGATTCATTTTATTTTATATATTTTTTTTTTGCTGAAACTGTCCAGAAAAGAAAGAAAGAAAGTTCCACTGGAGCAGACACAGCAGATGGAACATTTCATTCTGTCCAGCTGAAGCTTGGGAAAATCAGGAGTAACAGCAAACCTGGGTTTATGGTGGAATTCTCCAGGCAACCTTAATTATGTGCTGCTACCAGCTCCACCTAGAATATCCTCAGTGGAGTTTTCAGGGTGGTTCAGCTCTTGGCAGGACATCACTGAGAGAGGGTGGAGAACAATGGAGAGTCCCCCTGGCAGTGTCCCAGCAGAGCAGATTTGGGTCTGCTTGGCTCTGAGGTGGGTGTAGGCTCTGAAGGTTGTGAAACACGCCAGGACCTGGGCTCTCTGCAGCTCCCAGTTTGGCTCTAGACCCAGGGATGGTCACAGTGAGGAACTGGACAGGATGGTTTGGACCTCACCTTTCATGGGATTGTCTTCTTCTCGTCTGTGATGTGCTGGTGGTGGTGAGGATCATAGAGTCATGGGATGGTTTGGGTTGGAAGGGACCTGAAAGATCATCCAGTCCCACCCCCTGCACGGGCAGGGACACCTCCCACCAGCCCAGGCTGCTCCAAGCCCCATCCAACCTGCCCTTCAACACTGCCAGGGATGGGGCAGCCACAGCTTCCCTGGGCAACCTGGGCCAGGCTCTCACCACCCTCACACTCCAGAATTCCCTTCTCATGTCTCACCTCCATCTTCCTCTGCCAGTTTTCATCCATCCCCCCTTGTCCTCTCCCTCCTGCCCTTGTCCCATGTCCCTCCCCAGCTTAGAATAGAATCTCAGACTGATTTAGGTCGGAAAGGACCTTCAAGATCACCCAGTTCCCACCCCCTGCATGGGCAGGGACACCTGTCACCAGTCCAGGTTGCTCAGTTCCCTGTGCAACCTGAGCAACAAGTAGCTCAGAAGCTTTAGGAACTTTAGGAAGTACCATAACAGTCCTTCTCTAATTAGTCATTAGATTTGCTGAGATTTTAGTAGGTCAGTGGTGTCTGTCACAACCAGCAGTTGCTCCTGACACGTGCAGAGATGTTCCTACAACCTCCCCAATTAGCTCAACCTCAGGCCAGCACCTAATGAATCTGCAACCTACTTTTGGCTTCAGTCCTACCTACTGTAGGAGTCCTACCTACTGACTTCAGGCTTTCAGCTGAGGGCAGCAGCTCTCATTTGAAGTCAGGGAATATTTATGTGTGGCTCAGACTGGTTCTCTTTTGCCCTGGGGGTGTGGGCTGGAATGACCAGGCTCTTCTCCTCCCAGGTCCCTGCTGTCACTCAGACATTTGCAGTTTCTATCAGCCCCATCTTGACCTTGACATTTAAATCCCAAGGCTGACCTGAATGAGCTGAGTGTAGGGAAATCCTCTCGGGTGAAAGAAGAGCTTAAAGGCCTTTGTTATAAATGGTTTTGTTCATAAACGGGAGGGGGGGGGAAAGAAACAATCCAGGGAAATGATAAAATAAATAGTGCAGGGAAGGGGGGGGAAGAAATAATCAGGATTTTGCATGTTCAGTGCATGGAGGAGACTCCTGATGGGTGAACAACAGCAAGAGGGGAGGGGATTCTTGATGGGTGAACAACAGCAAGAGGGGAGGAGATCCTTGATGGGTGAACAACACCAAGAGGGGAGGAGGTTCCTCCTGATGGGTGAACAACACCAAGAAGGGAGGAGGTTCCTCCTGATGGGTGAACAACACCAAGAAGGGAGGAGGTTCCTCCTGATGGGTGAACAACACCAAGAAGGGAGGAGGTTCCTCCTGATGGGTGAACAACAGCAAGAGGGGAGGAGATCCTTGATGGGTGAACAACACCAAAAGAGGAGGAGGTTCCTCCTGGTGGGTGAACAACACCAGGAGAGGAGGAGATTCTTGATGGGTGAACAACACCAAGAGGGGAGGAGATCCTTGATGGGTGAACAACACCAAGAGAGCAGGGGATTCTTGATGGGTGAACAACACCAAGAGAGGAGGAGGTTCCTCCTGGTGGGTGAACAACACCAAGAGGGGAGGAGATTCCTCCTGGTGGGTGAACAACACCAGGAGAGGAGGAGATCCTTGATGGGTGAACAACACCAAGAGGGCTGGAGACCCCTGATGGGTGAACAGCAACCACGAGGGTGACGTTCCAAGTCCTGCCAGCAGCACAGGTCTGACAAAGTGGTTCACCAAAGAGCAGAGCTGACTGGTGTCTCCCTCTCTCCCCCCCCCCAGCCGTCTGTGAGAGCGGGTGCCAGAACGGAGGGCGCTGCATCGGACCCAACCGCTGCGCTTGTGTCTACGGGTTCACCGGCCCCCAGTGCGAGAGAGGTGAGGAGCTGATCCCACCCAACCGTCCCTGCTGGGACGGGGCCCTGTCCCCTGTGCTGCCCAGACAGAGGGGCAACCCTGCGGGGAGGGTGGGAGCCCCATCCCCACACCCCGGGGACAAAGGGAGCTCCTGGGACGCGGTGGTGGCCGGGAGGGAGGGATGGATGGAGCTGGGAATTGTGGCTGCTCCATCCCTGGAGGTGGATGCTGGGAGCAACCTGGGCTGGTGGGAGGTGTCCCTGCCCATGCAGGGGGGTTGGATCTAGATGATCTTGAAGGTCCTTTCCCACCCAAAGCATTCCAGGGTTCTCTGGGACCAGCAGTTGTGTATCTAATAACGTGCACGAAGGACACTCGGTTTGATGTGGATTTCTGCCCCAAGTGCCACCCTCATGCCCAAAGCACTCCCTGGGGTCCCTGGTTAGTACACATGTAGGATGGGAAGTTCCCAGTGACTGCAGGGCTGGTTGGGTGTCTCTGGATCCTCCTCACTCCAGGTGTGACCCCTCGTAGCTCTTGGGTGAACATCAGCAACCCCCCCCCGTGCTGAGTTGTTCTTTTTTTTTTTTTCTCTTGGGAATTTCACTGTTTCTTGGCTTGATAACCTGGGATTGGCTTAGAAATGCCAGGATCCTCCTACCACAGCCTCCCCGTGAAGGGGAGGTGACACCATCAATCCTTTCCCAAACACCACCAGTCACTTCCTAAACACTCAGAGAGCAAGAAGAAGAAACATCAGCCAAAAAATGATGTGGTGGGTCAGCCCCAACCAGCAGCCAAACACCCCCTCAACATCTCACTCCCCTCTCCTTTGGGATGGGTAGAAAACAATTTTCAAATGACCATGGGACCTCAAGTCAACATCCCAACCTTTGCAAAATCCTGGGGGTTTTTTTGGGATCATTTAGTCCTGTATTTCTTTGAAAAATATTGACAGTTGTGAGCAGGACTGAAGGTTTTCTGTGCCAGGACCTTTCCAAGGCAAACAGAAGGCAGCTCTGGTGGGTTGCAAACCTCACTTGGTTCCACGCCAGCTGCTCCCCCAGGATGAACCAAACCAGCCCCACGAAGCACCCTGGTTGAAGGAGCTGGCTCTTGGTGCCAGGTGGCTTTGCTGGATGTGAACCAGCCCGTGTGTGTTGAGTGCCTGGATCCACTTCCATTTGGGCAGCGTGGGTGGGACTGAGGTTTTGGCTGAGAGGGGAAAATTCTCCCTTTTGGCTTAGCTGGACATCCCAGGACTCTGTTCTGGTTGTTGGCAAGGGCCAGAGGGGCACGGAGCAGAAATGAAACTGAAACATGAAGCTCATGTGCAGACTCTCAAGATTGAGATCAAAGCACCCTGGAAATATCCTGCTTTTCTAGCCTCTCCTTTTCCTGAGATTGGGCTGATTCTGTTTAACTCTGTGGCCAAAGGTTGGACTGTTCTTGCTTTTAATGGTGGGTTTTTTTTCCAGGTTGAGGGTTCCAGGCAATGGGATTTAGAGGGTGAGATAGAAAGAGTGGTTGGTTGCTGGTAGCCCAGGCATCAGTCACCCTGCTTGACCAGGGGCCAGCAGGAATGCTCAGAACACAACAGGAAAGCTGGGGAGGGACTTGGGACATGGGCAGGGAGGGAGAGGACAAGGGGGGATGGATGAAAACTGGCAGAGGGAGATTGAGGTGAGACATGAGGAGGGAATTCTGGAGTGTGAGGGTGGTGAGAGCCTGGCCCAGGTTGCCCAGGGAAGCTGTGGCTGCCCCATCCCTGGCAGTGTTGAAGGGCAGGTTGGATGGGGCTTGGAGCAGCCTGGGCTGGTGGGAGGTGTCCCTGCCCATGCAGGGGGTTGGGACTGGATGCTCTTCAAGGTCATTCCAACCCAAACCAGTCTGGAATTCTCTGATTTCTAAAACCCTAAACCCCAGCTCCAGGACTGTGTCTGTGGAGCTGCTTCTCATTTTTTTAGCTCCCAGGGACGTGAAATATTGAGATTCAGAAATCCAAAAGGCCATTGGCTGCATTTGGAAGGAAAGCTGGAAGTGTCTTAAAGAAACTTCTGGCCACAGCAATGGCAGGAGGGGCTGAAAAATCCCTTCTCCTGACTCTGTGGTAGTGGAGGGAGTAGGAGAGAGAGTGGAAGAGGCAAGGAAAGAAGGGGGCTGAGCAGGGCCAGACTTTTGGAGACATCTTGTAATGTATAAAATTCTTTAAATAAAGAGAGCATTTTTACAAAGCCTTTAGAGATTTGGTTTAGTCCAGACTTGTACTGAGAGACAAAACAAGCTCTCCAGCTGTGTATACACGGCTCTTCCCTGCCAAGACAAACAGGGCTCTTGCTTTACTAAGAGATGTTAAAAGTTACACTTTTCCAAGAGGCTCCTGGCTGGGATTTTGCAGCCAGGTGAGGTGGTTGTGACTGACCTAGGAGAGTAATTAGTGTGAGAGCAAAGAACTTAACCCTTCCAAGGGGAAAATGAATCCCTGCTCTATCAGCAGGCCTGGTAAGATGAGGTCCCTCAGCACCAGACTTGACCACTGTGGGGTTTCTGGCCAGTTTATCCAGTTCAGGTGGGGTTTGATGTGTTTACAAGGTTCCTTGGGAGTCTCCAGCAGCAGGAGACTCAAGTAGCAGGTTTGGAGGCAGCACGGATCATCCACAGCTCTCACTGTAGCTCTGAGTCTTGTTCCCAAAGGGGCTTTTTTTTTTTGAAGATTAACAGCCTGAGCTTGGAATAACCTCCCCAGGGAAGTGGTGGGATCCCCAACGCTGAGCACTTTTAAGACTCAGCTTGAGAAGGTGCTGAGCCATCTCATGGAAACTGTGTTCCTACCTGGAAAGGTTGGACCAGATGGGCCTTGAGGTCCTTTCCAACCTGGCATTCCATGATTCTGTGCTTCAATCAAAGCAGAGCCTGAAAACCCACCGACTTCACATGAAGCAGCACAAGTTCTGGGTCAGGGCTCTGTGGTGATGCCCCAGTAGCACAGCTGGGTACGTGTGTGCAGAGGGGAGGTCAGTTCTGCCACAGATGTGTGGGCTGTGGACTTCCCTACATTCAATCAAGGGGATTCCAACTCTGGAATCTTCAAACCAAGCAGGAAGAGCTTTCAGGGGACGTGTTGTGGCTAATCCATGGGTAGTAGGGTGTGTAGGGAAGAGTCTCTGGTTGCCACGTGCTGGCCTGGTTGATGCTGGACTCAGACCCATCAATCCTCACAATCTGTTCATGGCTGAGGAGTGTAAGGAGAGTTGTCCTTAGGCTTCTCCTGCTGCAGGGCACAGCCTGGTGCCACCATCCCAGAGGGTGATGTGTAAAATAAGGTAACACCACACAAAGATCTGTCCCATGAAGGCAGGCTGGGAGAGTTGGGGGGTTCAGCCTGGAGAAGAGAAGGCTCCAGGGAGACCTTAGAGCAGCTTCCAGTGCCTGAAGGGGCTCCAGGAAAGCTGGGGAGGGACTTGGGACAAGGGCAGGGAGGGAGAGGACAAGGGGGGATGGATGAAGACTGGAAGAGGGAGATTGAGGTGAGACATGAGGAGGGAATTCTGGAGTGTGAGGGTGGTGAGAGCCTGGCCCAGGTTGCCCAGGGAAGCTGTGGCTGCCCCATCCCTGGCAGTGTTGAAGGGCAGGTTGGATGGGGCTTGGAGCAACCTGGGCTGGTGGGAGGTGTCCCTGCCCATGCAGGGGGGTTTGGATCTAGGTGATCTTTGAGGTCCCTTCCCACCCAAACCATTCCATGACTCTGTGATTCTATGAAAGATACCAACTTATTTCAGAATGCTGCTTTAGCCCAGCTGACCCCTGTGCTGAGGAGCTCAGGATTCTCTGAAGAGCTCGTTACCTTTGCACAATTAGTGTTCTTTTCTGGTGTGGCCTTTAGCATTTCCTCTGCTCTCTGGAGGTGGCCTTTCCTACAGCCTCTGGGGGGTCAGTTTGAACTGGCAAGCACTGAAAATCGAGCCCATCTGCACTGGTAGACACTGAAACCCCACAAATCCATTCGAGCTGTGATTTGCTTTTGCATTTCTTTTGCTAGAAGCCTGAAAAGAGACACTTTTTCTTTTCTAAAGTGTCATAAATCGAGTCCCTCCTCCTGCTCTGCCCTCCAGGAGCTGCATGTTCAACATCTTAGGGCTCCAGTGAGAGGCTGCTTTGTAAGGGAAGCAATCTGCCTGCTTTCACACCTCATTCAGGAAATACTCCACTTCAGAGGTAAATACCTTCATAACGAGGTACTCAGAGGGTTTTTAGCATCATTTCCTCCCTCTACAGACATCTTCAGGGATGAAGGATCAGTGAATATATTGTACAACCCCAGCAGCCTTTGGTAACATGAGCTCCCATGACATCAGTGTTGGAGGAAAAGCTGCAGTCCAGGAAAAATGAATCTGTGGGGAAAGAGGCCAGTTTTTTATTACCAAAAAAATAGCTTTATTGGGAAAAGCAAAAAAAAAAAAAAAGGCAACATTTTGATGTCATGTTTCTGATTTCACCCTCTTTCAAGTAGGAAAAAAAGGGTTGTAAAAAGGGACAAGATTTGACTGGGGTGAAGGTGGGGGAGCTCCTCTGGTGTTCCAGGGATGAGGTTTCATTTGGGTCTTTTCCTGCCTTCCCTGTGGGTGCCACCTGCTCCCTCGTGGGAGAGAACTTAGCTTTTGGGTTTGGAAGAAAAGGTTTTGAGAGGAAGCATCTTGGTCTTTGTGGAGACTGTGGGGCCTATGGTTTGTCTGGGGCAGGAGGTTCTTGCCAGGGCTCCATGTCCTCTCCTCTTCATGGCACAAGGTTGCCTCAAGTTTAACCATCACACTCTTGGGGTGGTGTTCCTCAGTGCAAACACTTGATGGGAACTAGATGATCTTGAAGGTCCCTTCCAACCCAAACCATTCTGTCATCATCATTCTGCCACTTCTGAGCTGAGCTGAAGGCCAGCAGAGCTCTTGAAGCCTTGCCTGGTTGTTCCCAAGTCCCGTGAAGAGCCTGGGAAGGGATTGTGTCCATGGCAGGGCAAAAGCAAACTTACAGCTGGCATCTAGTGTCTGAGTCTTGGCTCTTTGTTAGGAAAGAAAGCAAAGTCCTCACTGGGTCTTGTTGCACACAGTGTTTCAAACACATGGAGGAGGGAATTCTGGAGTGTGAGGGTGGGGAGAGCCTGGCCCAGGTTGCCCAGGGAAGCTGTGGCTGCCCCATCCCTGGCAGTGTTGAAGGGCAGGTTGGATGGGGCTTGGAGCAACCTGGGCTGGTGGGAGGTGTCCCTGCCCATGCAGGGGGGTGGATCTAGATGATCTTGAAGGTCCCTTCCCACCCAACCCATCCCATGGTTCTATGACAAACATCCATCCCTGTGGGTTGCTTCACTAGGAGCAGCATTTTGGGTGGTCAGGATGGTGACCTGAGTTAGAAGGGAAGGAGCAAAGTGCCCACGTTCCTGTTGGCTCCTTCCTGCCAGGGCTTTTCCGTGGGGATCAGACACATCCTGTGTGGCTGCTTCGTGTCTCTCCTAAGCCCCCAAATTAGACTGAATATCAAGGGGGGGGGATCATTTTTAGGAGGAAACAGAAAAGCTGAGACAAAAGCCACTCAATAACTCCCCTTAGGAGAAGGGATTGGAGGGGCCTTAGAAGCAAGACTAATGGGGTGTCCTACAATATTCCCACCATCTGGAAGTATGAGGGGATTAAAGTGCAGTTGATGCTGAGACATTCCCCAGCATCCATCTGTGTGCTCCAAGATGGTATTTTGGATCATGGATTCTGTTTAGATGCAGCCTGGAGTGTCTGTCACTGGAAAAGCTACAGCTGGAGGGAACACAGGAGATCATTTGGGACTTCTCTTGCCCTCAGACAAGTCTGACTACCAGAATTAGACCAATATTTGTATAACTTGCTCTTAATCACCTACAGATATGAAAATTCACAGCTGCCTTAGGCAGTTCTTCTGCTGCTTAAATCATAGAATCATGGGATGGGTTGGGTGGGAAGGGACCTGAAAGACCATCTAGATCCAACCCCCTGCATGGGCAGGGACACCTCCCACCAGCCCAGGCTCCAGGAAAGCTGGGGAGGGGCTTGGGACAAGGGCAGGGAGGGAGAGGACAAGGGGGGATGGATGAAAACTGGCAGAGGGAGATTGAGGTGAGACATGAGGAGGGAATTCTGGAGTGTGAGGGTGGGGAGAGCCTGGCCCAGGTTGCCCAGGGAAGCTGTGGCTGCCCCATCCCTGGCAGTGTTGAAGGGCAGGTTGGATGGGGCTTGGAGCAGCCTGGGCTGGTGGGAGGTGTCCCTGCCCATGCAGGGGGTTGGATCTAATGATCTTGAAGGTCCCTTCCAACCCAAACCAGTCAGGGAGTCTATGGTTCTATGATTCCACATTCTCACTGGAGGGAGGGGTATCCATGACCAAGAGTATCCTGATGTTGAACCTGCTGATCCTTGTGGGAGAAAAGTGGCACAAAAATAACTGCCTGGTTTCCCAGTTCACCCAAACCTGGAGCCTCTTTCTGCAAGGGCTGAAAGCAGAGGCTGCCTCAGATGCTGCTGGAGCAGGGAGCCCTTGCAGGAGGGTTGTGCCTGGAGCTCTATCTCAGGTTTCATCAGGCTAAGACGTTGACAGGAAACTGTAAAAATAGGGCAGGAAAAGTTAAAAAAAAACTTCTCCCTTTACTATTTCCTTTGAATATGTTTTTTCAGCACTCGGAATGTCTGGCCTTAAAAAAGTGCCTCAGCCAGCTTTGGCTTTTCTGCAAAAAGCCCAAACAGTTAAAGATCAGGAATGTGCCTGTGTTTGGATGAGGTAAGGAAATGACTGGGTGGAGAAAGTATTCCATGAGAAAGGAGCCCTTCTCTGGGACCCTCATGCTGCTGCTCCCTGCACCCACCAGCCCCTCTCCCCCCCACCAGCCCCTCTCCCACCCCCCAGCCCCTCTCCCACCCCCCAGCCCCTCTCCCCCCAGAGCTGTCAGGGATGGACACAACCCAAGAAGGCCAGCAGATATTTGGAGTCTTGTTGTGTGCCAGGACCTGTGATTGAGGTGGTCAAATCTGCATCCATCTTTGGTGCAGCTGGAACAAGGACAGGGGTTGTTGGAAGGGCTGCAGAGATGCTGAGGGGGCTGGAGCATCTGCCTGGGAGGAAAGGCTGGGAGAGCTGGGGCTGCTCAGCTGGGAGAAAAGGAGGCTGAGGGGGGATCTGGTCAGTGCTGGTGAAGATCTCCAGGGGGTGGCAGGAGGATGGGGCCAGACTCTGCTCAGGGGTGCCCAGGGACAGGACAAGGGGCAATGGGCACAAACTGCAGCACAGGAGGGTCAAGTTAAATATAGGGAAACACTTCTTGAGTGTGAGGGTGACAGAGCCCTGGGACAGGCTGCCCAGGGAGGCTGTGGAGTCTCCATCCCTGGAGACATTCCCAACCTGGAGGTGTTCCTGTGGGATCTGCTCTAGGGGATCCTGCTCTAGCAGGGGTTGGACTGGGTGATCTCCAGAGGTCCCTCCCAACCCCCCCACTCTCTGACTGTGTCGCTCTGGTTTTTGGTGGGCTCCTTTCAGCTGGTCACTTGGCTGCTGCATTTTGGATGCTGTCCCCTCTGCACTTTCCCATCCTGCCTGGGTCTCTCTCTCAGCAGGGCACGAATTGCTCCATTAAGCCTTTAACTCATCCACTCCCAGCTCTCTCAGCAGGGCCCAGAGGGCACAACCAGCTTCTCTGGGGGCTCTCAGGGGAACAACCCCCAGCACAGGCAGCCAGGGTTGGTGTGGGAATCTTTTTGGGTGGAAGTTTGCAGTGGGATGTGCCAGATCAGTGCCTTGCCTTGGCTGCTGGGCTCTCATTGAATCATTCTGGTTGGAAAAGACCTTTCAGATCACCCAGTCCAACCATTAACCCAGCTCTCCCCAGTCCAGTGCTGACCCGTGTCCCTCAGCACCACATCTCCAGGGCTTGGAAACACCTCCAGGGGTGGTGGTGAAAACCTCAGAGATGTTTTAACCTCAGAGAGGTTGTGGCTGCCCCATCCCTGGCAGTGTTGAAGGGCAGGTTGGATGGGGCTTGGAGCAGCCTGGGCTGGTGGGAGGTGTCCCTGCCCATGCAGGGGGGTTGGATCTAGATGATCTTTCAGGTCCCTTCCCACCCAAACCATTCCATGATTCTGTGGTGACTCTACCACTCCCCTGGGCAGCCTGTTCCAGTTTTTGACCAACCCCTTCTGGGAAGAAACGATTCCCAAGATCTTATTTGCTCCTAGAGCTGTTGACCTTGTTCCAAAAGCCCAGAAGGTCAGAGGCAGAACCACACACAGGTCTGTGCTCCGGGGACTGAGCTTCCTGCTGATGCAACTCATCCCTTTGGGAGGAGAAAATTAGACGGTGGGTTTGATCATCCACTCTCTCTTTGCCCTCCTTGGGTGGAGCTTCCAGAGAGCAGCAGGGAATCCTGCCAAAGCCTGGGACATGAGCTGCACTGACCTCAGCCCAGCCAGGTCTGAGGCTCCCCTGGGGATTCCTGCCAAGCAACGTTTGTCCTGGCTGCTTGATGGGGGGGAAAAAAAAAACACCACAACCCAAACCACAACAAAACCCCTTCAGTCAAAGCCTCGTTTATTATGAGAAGGGATTTGATTTTGAGCAAAGAAAGGAAGAAAGAAAGGGGAAAAAAAAAAATCAATTAAAAGCTCTTCTCCCTTGCTGCTCTCTTTATTTATTTGGTAAAGGAGGAATTCACCAAACCCAGGGACTCTCTCAGGAGGGGATCCCAGTGAGTTGGTGCCAGAGGAAGGACACAGAGAACTCCTCAAGCCCTTTCCAGCCTGGATTTCTGCAGCCCTGCTGACCCATTCACCTTTTTAGGACACCTTTTCAAAGCAGTGCAATGATTTCTCCTTTTGCATCTTTACCCCGGGATTGGAATTCCCACTGGAAGCCTGAATTTCCTGGTGGGAGCCCTGGGAAGGGGGGTGGATGGTGCAGAAATGGGGCAGATTTCTTCTCTCCTTTGTGAAAACAGGCACTGAAAATGCTCCTCTTCAAAAGTGCTTGGTCAAAAACTACCCCCATCCCCACAGGGGTTGTAAGAAGGAGTTTAAAAGGGAGGAAGATGTTGAAGTGTTGGGGTTTGGTTGTTTTGGGGGGTTTGTTTTTTGTTTCTTTTCCCTCCCTCCAGCCAAGCAGTCATTTAAATTGGATGGGAAACAGGGTGGTCAATATTTCAGGTTCAGGGGCTGCTTCACTTTCAGGTGTGACAAAAGCTGTGAAAAAAATACCCCAGCTCATAGAATCACCCAGGTTGGAAGGGACCTTCAAGATCATCCAGTTCCAACCCCCCCTGCCATGAGCAGGGACACCTCCCACTACACCAGGCTGCACAAAACCTCATCCAGCCTGGCCTTAAAAACCTCCAGGGATGGGGCATCAACAACCTCCCTGGGTTGCCCAATTCCAGTTCCTCCCCACCCTCAGAGTGAAGAATTTCTTCCTCCTATCTCACCTCAAGTCTCCCCTCTCTCAGTTTCAAACCATCACCCCTTGTCCCATCACCACCTTCCCTGCTGAAACCCCCTCCCCAGCTTTCCTGGAGCCCCTTGCAAGGACTGGGAGCTTATGGAAATGTTCCCTTGGAGATCTTGGAAGAAATCAGACTTGCTGAAGTTGACATCTCCTTGCAAAATCGTGGCCTTGAGTTCTGGGTATCCCAGGGGAAAATGCCCCACTAAAGGTTTCCATTGCTTTCATTTAGCAACTGGGGAGACTGGGCAAGAGGGAAGGTGCCTCCAAGTGTCCTACAGAAGTGTCTGAGAGCCTCAGGGTGGCTGAAATGGGTTGTTCTGTTCTGTAATGAGCCCAAGCTGCATTTCTGGCTGAAGTTAGAGGCTTGGTTGGCAAAGAGGAGCCTGTTCTTTGGTACCTCTTGGAGGAGGTGGGAGGTTCTGGCAAGGTGGACGTGGCTGAGGAGGGTGGGCAGAGCCTGGGCAGGGATGCAGGCTGGGGGCTGGAGCTGGGGAAATGAGGAGCTTGGGTGTGCTGGGAGCTCTGGTGTGCTGGGAGCTCTGGTGTATTGGGAGACTTGGTATACTGGGAGCTCTGGTGTGCTGGGAGCCCTGGTGTACTGGGAGACTTGGTATACTGGGAACTCTGGTGTATTGGGAGCTCTGGTGTGCTGGGAGCTCTGGTGTGCTGGGAGCTCTGGTGTATTGGGAGACTTGGTATACTGGGAGCTCTGGTGTACTGGGAGCTCTGGTGTGTTGGGAGCTCTGGTGTGCTGGGAGCTCTGGTGTGCTGGGAGCTCTGGTGTACTGGGAGCTCTGGTGTGCTGGGAGACTTGGTATACTGGGAGCTCTGGTGTACTGGGAGCTCTGGTGTGCTGGGAGCCCTGGTGTGCTGGGAGACTTGGTGTACTGGGAGCTCTGGTGTATTAGGAGCTCTGGTGTGCTGGGAGCTCTGGTGTGCTGGGAGCTCTGGTGTGCTGGGAGCTCTGGTGTGCTGGGAGACTTGGTGTGCTGGGAGACTTGGTATACTGGGAGCTCTGGTGTATTAGGAGCTCTGGTGTGCTGGGAGCCCTGGTGTGCTGGGAGCTCTGGTGTGCTGGGAGCTCTGGTGTGCTGGGAGCTCTGGTGTGCTGGGAGCTCTGGTGTGCTGGGAGCTCTGGTGTACTGGGAGCTCTGGTGTGCTGGGAGCTCTGGTGTGCTGGGAGCTCTGGTGTGCTGGGAGCCCTGGTGTACTGGGAGCTCTGGTGTGCTGGGAGCTCTGGTGTACTGGGAGCTCTGGTGTGCTGGGAGCTCTGGTGTACTGGGAGCTCTGGTGTACTGGGAGCTCTGGTGTGTTGGGAGCTCTGGTGTGCTGGGAGCTCTGGTGTGCTGGGAGCCCTGGTGTGCTGGGAGACTTGGTGTACTGGGAGCTCTGGTGTGCTGGGAGCTCTGGTGTACTGGGAGCTCTGGTGTACTGGGAGCTCTGGTGTGCTGGGAGCCCTGGTGTGCTGGGAGCTCTGGTGTGCTGGGAGCTCTCGTTTACTGGCTGGGCTGGACCAGAAATACCTGAACCCATTTTCTGGGCTTGAGTGTCCCAGCCCCTCCACGCAGCAGGTGGCTGAAGGCAAATGTCCCCAGCAGCCTCCAGGTGGATGGAAGGACACAGGTGAGGGAGGGCAGGGGGGTCTGCAGGGGTGTCAGGAGCTGTTTGCAGGTGGAGCAGAGTGGGCAGGGGAGGGGCAGGTGTCCCAGCCCTGCCCCTCCAAGGGTTTGTGGCTTGGAAGGGCCAGGAATGGCTGGTCATTAGCTGTGGGGGTTCCTAAGGATCTCCGTGACAATTGGCCAAGCAGGGAAACTGGGAATGAGGTCTGTTCCTCTCAGGCTTCCTCTTCTGAGCACACCTGGGGCCTGTGTGGGCTGCAGGACTGGACAGGGGAGACTCACTGTAGCCCCAGCCTGGCTCTGGAGCACAGAGTCATAGAATCATGGAAGGTGAGGGGTTGGAAGGGACCTTCAAAGGCCACCTAGTCCAGCCCCCCTGCAGTGCACAGGGACCTTTGTAACCAGCCCAGGTTGCTCAGAGTCTGGTCAAGCTTGACCATGAAGGTCTCCAGGGATGGAGCCTCCATCACCTCTCTGACCAACCTGGGCTTCACCACCCTCATGGCACAGAACTTCTTCCTGATATCCAGGCTCCATCTCTCCCCTGCTCTGCATCTGCAGAAGTTCCTCCTCCAGGGCAGGTGATGCTTCTTCAGAGCCCATCCGTGGGGGGGACCCAGGGCCTGAGAACAAAGAGCACAGCAAGGAGTCAGATTTCTTGTGGTTAATGCAAACACCTCGACACTTCAACCCCCCCTGATTCCTTTTGCAACTGGAGAGCTCTCCCTCCTCGCTGGCAGCTGGAGACAAGGAGGCCTGAAGAGGAAGCTGTTCTAGGTCTGTGGAGATAAGAAACCTACAGGGTGGCTGCACTGAGCTGGGTCTGCTTTGAAATTAGTAGGGCAGGAAGGAGAAATGAGAATGAGAAATGAGGGCGTGGGTGAGGCTGGTGATAGATGCTGGGAGAGGAGCTGATGGGTGTCCACAGCCTGGAGAGGAGGAGGCTCCAGGGAGACCTTAGAGCACCTTCCAGTGCCTGAAGGGGCTCCAGGAAAGCTGGGGAGGGGCTTGGGACAAGGGCAGGGAGGGAGAGGACAAGGGGGGATGGATGAAAACTGGCAGAGGGAGATTGAGGTGAGACATGAGGAGGGAATTCTGGAGTGTGAGGGTGGTGAGAGCCTGGCCCAGGTTGCCCAGGGAAGCTGTGGCTGCCCCATCCCTGGCAGTGTTGAAGGGCAGGTTGGATGGGGCTTGGAGCAGCCTGGGCTGGTGGGAGGTGTCCCTGTCCATGCAGGGGGTGGGATCTAGATGATCTTTAGCATCCTTTCCCACCCAAACCATTCCATGATTCCATGCCCTTTTGGTGCTGCTGGCCAAGCTGTGTTTCAGGGGTCAGGCACTGAGCTGCCATGTTCTCTGCAGCCACAAGCCATGGGTCAGGGCCCAGCTTTGCATGGCCCTGCTGTGTCCCTTCTGTAGAGATGAACAGATCCTGACCCAGTCCCCAAGTAAGGCCTGATCCAGCATTTCTTGCAGTGTCTTTAAATGAGAACTTGACCTGCAGATGGAAAGATGGAGCTCACCCACCTCCCACCCCTGGACACTGTTAGTGTAGGGCTGAGTAAGAGGGAACAGGAAGAAATCTCAGCTCCCAGTGATGAAAAAGCTGCTTTTTCCAAGAAATCTACCAGTAAAAGCCAAACTTGTGAAGCACAACTACCTGTAAGAGGGTTCCTGGAAGGTGGGATCCCATACAGAGACTGTAAAAGGGCTTTAGACATCTCCCAAGCATGCAGATTTCCTTCATAAAATTTGATTGGGGCCTCATTAAAAATTTAATAATTTGACCATTAAAATTAGCAACAGATGGGAGCTGGACCTGGGCCAGGCTTTGTGGGCTCCAGACTTCAGTTTCCTTGGCTTCATGCCCTCCAAAGAAGTCAGCTACACAGGAAAATCTATTTTGGACAATCCCTTCTTTAAAAGGGGGTGTCCTCCCTCCAACTGTGCTTTGGTTGTTGATCTCAGGGTGTTCTTCATAGGATCCTAGAATGGATCCCCTAGAGCAGATCCCACAGGAACACATCCAGGGTTGGAATGTCTCCAGGGATGGAGACTCCACAACCCCCCTGGGCAGCCTGTCCCAGGGCTCTGCCACCCTCAGAGTCAAGAAGTGTTTCCTCATGTTTAACTTGACCCTCCTGTGCTCGAGTTTGTGCCCATTGCCCCTTGTCCTGTCCCTGGGCACCCCTGAGCAGAGTCTGGCCCCATCCTCCTGCCACCCCCTGGAGATCTTCACCAGCACTGAGCAGATCCCCCCTCAGCCTCCTTTTCTCTGGCTGAGATGAGTCTGTGTCTCCCAGCTCCAGCAATGTCCATCAGCTGATGTCAGGGGAACAGCACAGGAACAGCACAACCCTCTGTGATCCTCCTCTGTCAGACTTTCCCAGCCTGTGGAGCCCACAATCTTCCTCAATCCACCACCCCCTCTTTGAGAAGGGCTCCCCATAACCTCCCTGGTGCCTGGAGAACCACTTCCCTTCATTTAGGACAAACCACCATCACTCCTCCATCTGCCTGGGGTGGCTCCAGCTTCTTGGCTCGACCACCGAGCAGCCTGGTCCTCCTCATGGCTTGTCCCCAGCTCTTCCTCCAGGTGTTTCTGATCCAGCCTGAGCTCAGCCAACCACAGCAGCTGCCCCTCATACATAAACCCTCCACTCCCTTGCTGGGCTTTGCTGCTCTTTTCTGCTCCTTTCCCCCTTCTGCTGCCTGGTTCCTGGCTAGGACTGCAGGCAGCCCTCAGGGTGGAACCAAAGGGTGAGTTTAGTGATGATGCTCTCTTGGTGGTTTTTTTTTTGGTCTTCATTCCTCTCCTGATACTTCAGTCCATGAGCTTTGATTTTTTTCAGTCTTTACTGACTTGATCACCTCAGTGAGGAGGCCACGAGGCCCTTTCTTCCCTGGTTCTTTTGGTGGGATCACTGAGAAGATCTTGCTCCCTGGTGTGGTCATAAAGAGCACTCCTTGGTCTTTTCCTCAAGGTTGAAAATTGGAGCTTTTCAGTTTTACAGGGGAAAAAAAAAAAAAAGTCACGAGGTGAGAAAACAACTAAATGGAGTTGATTTCTAATCCAGGCATAAAGTAGAACAAACTCCAGCATCAAACTGGAGGCAGCAGGAGACAGGAATGGTGCTGTGTGCTTTGGCTCTTGGCATCTGGCTTACAAAAAATCTTAAGATGATGCTGATTTGGTAACTCACTGTTCCAAACCTCCCTCAGATTCCCATTCTGATTTCCAAACTGCTTCTGATTTCTGTGAGATCCCCTCACCTTGATACCTGTGTAGCTTCACAATCCTTGTCCTCATTTGTTTTTTTCCCCTCCAATCCCTCTTGCTCTTTGCCTCTCTGTGACATCCCCAGACCAAACTTCTTCTGACACTTTAATCAGCAGTCATTTTTAAGTAGGACTGTGCTCCTGACTGCTCAAGAAATACAAATCAGAAGGAGCACTGAGCTGGAAATAAGCAATTATTGTGCTAATTGATTCTTTCCCAGAGGCAGAGGAGGGTTTCTTGTGTGCTTTCCTTGGAGCTTATGCTTCTCCTGAGGCCAGGTGGGACAATTACAACACAGATGAACCTCACACAGCTCCAGAAATGGAGATTTGCTCTGTTGAGTGTCTGTATTGTATCAAGACATGAATGAACTGTAGATCAGAGGGTGGTTTGGGTTGGAAGGGGCCTTAATGATCATCTAGATCCCACCCCCTGCATGGGCAGGGACACCTCCCTCCAGCCCAGGCTGCTCCAAGCCCCATCCAACCTGCCCTTCAACACTGCCAGGGATGGGGCAGCCACAGCTTCCCTGGGCAACCTGGGCCAGGGTCTCACCCCCCTCACACTCCAGAATTCCCTCCTCATGTCTCACCTCAATCTCCCTCTGCCAGTTTTCATCCATCCCCCCTTGTCCTCTCCCTCCCTGCCCTTGTCCCAAGCCCCTCCCCAGCTTTCCTGCAGCCCCTGCAAGCTCTGATGGAGATCTCTTCCACTTGCCTTGCAGAGGAAAAGCTCTAGATCCCACCCACAAAACTGTTCTGGGAGAGAATTTCCAAACCTTTTCCTGGGATGCCTCCTGTGAATCCCACAAAGGAATTCCTGCCCCCTCTGTAGAGGCACCTCCTGCTCTGACACACACAGCCCTGGCAGCCACTGCTTCACCTGCACTTTTCAAGGTTTCAACTAGATCTTTTCAACCCAGCTGCTGAAGAACCAACCAGCCTGTTCCCCCTGCCCAACAAGGATCCTCCTCTCCCTTCCAGAGAGATTTTCAAGGGTTTGTTTGCACTAAGGAATGTGGTTTTGCCACTGCCCGGGCTCCTGTGACCCTCGATTAGGGATATTAGCACAGCAGGAAACTAAATTCTTAAACAAGAGGGGGTTTTTTTCCCCCCCCCCCTCCCCTTCTACTGGGAGGAGATGATTAAATGCAAGTGTTTGATCTGTGCCTGGAAAAAGGACCTTTAACCACGTTATTGTCAGACCAGAAAATTCCCCATTAACTGTCTCAGGAAGTTAGGAGCTGGGCAGATGGCTGGTGTTTCAGAGAGCCTGGCTGAGGTCTGCAAAGTTGCTGAGGGCATTTTGGTGCTGGGGTGCCCCTTAATTAGTCATTGCCTGGGAAGCCAGAGCCCTGGAGCAGCACCCAGCTTAGCCCCCCCAGCTGTCTTGGCAGTGAAACGTCCAGGTTTGACATGGGAAGCAACCAAAACACTCATGGGGAGGGTGGTTAATTCCTAAATCCTGAGCCTTGGGCAGCACTGGCACCCACCTTGGAGATGAATGATTCTGCCTGTAGGGGAGCTGGGGAGGGACGTTGGACAAGGGCAGGGAGGGAGAGTTGAAACCTTGAAAAGTGCAGGTGAAGCAGTGGCTGCCAGGGCTGTGTGTGTCAGAGCAGGAGGTGCCTCTACAGAGGGGGCAGGAATTCCTTTGTGGGATTCACAGGAGGCATCCCAGGAAAAGGTTTGGAAATTCTCTCCCAGAACAGTTTTGTGGGTGGGCTCTAGAGCTTTTCCTCTGCAAGGCAAGTGGAAGAGATCTCCATCAGAGCTTGCAGGGGCTGCAGGAAAGCTGGGGAGGGGCTTGGGACAAGGGCAGGGAGGGAGAGGACAAGGGGGGATGGATGAAAACTGGAAGAGGGAGATTGGGGTGAGACATGAGGAGGGAATTCTGGAGTGTGAGGGTGGTGAGAGCCTGGCCCAGGCTGCCCAGGGAAGCTGTGGCTGCCCCATCCCTGGCAGTGTTGAAGGGCAGGTTGGATGGGGCTTGGAGCAGCCTGGGCTGGTGGGAGGTGTCCCTGCCCATGCAGGGGGGTTGGATCCAGATGAAGGTCCATTCCATGACCCTCTACATTCACAGTACATGGACTGCCAGGCCCCAAGACTGTCCATGAGGTGCTTGCACCACATCACCTCCATCTTTGCCCACAATTCAAACGAGGTCTGATTGCTTTGCTGCCACCAGCAGTTCCACCCAACAGGTGAACCTGCAGCCCTGGAGTTGTTTCTTTGTCTGGCATTTCAGAAGGTCATTGCCAGCACTGACAGGGAGTGACCAAAGGCATTCAAGAAGTTTAGTTCCTGAGATGAGCCTGGGGAGACCAGGAAGAGCTGCCTTGGAGACCCTCTAGATGACCACGGGAAGCGCCCAGCAGAAAGGAGGTCCCCACCTCCACCTTGGTCTTAATTTTTTGTTCTTTTCATGATCACAGTTGGTTTTTGTCCCCCAGAATTGACACACTCTGCACTTGAATGGCTGTGCTGGGAGGAGGGGGAGCAGGGACTGTGTTTGTGAGCCAGGAACCCTTGTGTTTGTGTCTTGGTCTAACCCCGCCATGTTCTTCTTCTCCCTCAGACTATCGTACTGGTCCCTGCTTCAGCCAAGTCAACAACCAGATGTGCCAGGGCCAGCTGAGTGGGATCGTCTGCACCAAGACCATGTGTTGTGCCACCATCGGGCGGGCCTGGGGCCACCCCTGTGAGATGTGTCCTGCCCAACCCCACCCCTGCCGCCGCGGCTTCATTCCCAACATCCGCACCGGAGCCTGCCAAGGTGAGGGCCTCTGGGAGGGTCTCCCCTTCTCCAGCCTGCTGGGCACTTGAAAGGGTGACTGCTCAGTGACTGTAGGTGAGAGAAGCCCCAAGAGAGAGCAGGTGTCTGGGTAAACTCTGCTGGATCCATCACTGTGTGTCTCAGAGCATCACCGTGGACCTCGGGTCTCCCGTGGGGTCACCTAAGACCATCTCAGGATAATGAAATGTTCTGGCCATGCTGTGGTTCTCAGGTGCCACCCTCCATCCCACAAGACTCTGGAACAGCTTGCCCAGGGAAGCTGTGGCTGCCCCATCCCTGGCAGTGTTGAAGGGCAGGTTGGATGGGGCTTGGAGCAGCCTGGGCTGGTGGGAGGTGTCCCTGCCCATGCAGGGGGGTAGGATCTAGATGATCTTGAAGGTCCCTTCCAACCTTAAGCATCCTGTGATTAGGAAACGTAAATCCACCTGCTGGGAACCAAGCTGCTTCTTTCTCATGGCACTGCCACCCTGCTGGGGTTGAACGTTTCCTTCATCTGCTGCACTTTGCACCATCTCTGCTCCTGTCCCCACAGATGTGGACGAGTGTCAAGCCATCCCTGGCCTCTGCCAAGGTGGGAACTGCATCAACACCGTGGGCTCCTACGAGTGCAAGTGCCCTGCAGGACACAAGCAGGGAGAGACCAGCCACAGGTGTGAAGGTAAGCCTGGAGACTCCTGCAGGCCTCACCACTGGGTTCCCAGACACCCTCTGAAAGCACCAGGGCATGGAAAAACATCTCCAAGGCTGGGAAAGAGCTCCCATGGGAGCCTTGGTCCCAGCTCCAGCCAGGAGGGCTAGAGAATGTCCTGCAGTAGGAGCTGCTGGTCTCTTGATCTGCTTCCCACAGTCCCAGGCAAGGAAATGAGGACTAGAGCTTGTCTGATCTTCTCTTAAGCTAGAAAGAGGTGGTTTTTTTTCTTCATGCAGGTGTTTTCTGGAAGATGTTTTAACAGCAACACAGGCTCATTGAACCAAAGGGGCCTCAGGAGTGCTCCAGTTCAACCTCCTGCTCAGGTCATGATCTCTAAGGTCCCTTCCAACCTTCACCATCCTATGATTCAAGGATGTGCAACTGGTAGATTCCAAACCAGCCCTTTGACAGGCATCTTGGGGGGGGGGGGGGTGGGGGAAGAACCAGTTCCCCAAACCCAGTGGTGTCCTGTGCCACGTGTCTGGCCAAGGGGTGAGGGCTGAACTGCCCTAGAGCCACAGGCTCGACCTCAGGCCAGAAACAAAAAGCTGTTGTGGCCTTGCCCTGCTCACCCGTGCTGGCTGGGGAGCAGGCAGAGCACATCTGAAATCAGTTTAGCTGGAATCTCCTCTATTCCAAGATTAAAAACCATCCATTGTCTAAATCTGTCATCCAGATGCGAGGGGCCTCTGCCTGGGTCCCCGCTGCCCAGGACGCCTGCAAAAGCAGCTTGATGTGGCCATAAAGAGCTTCCTTTCACTCTCCTTCCTGGATGGCCAGAAAAAGAGACATCTCCAGCTTCTCCTGTGCCTGTTCCATCACTCGCTAAGGAGACCACCAAAAGAGGAGGCTTTCCTTTTTGGGGTGATTTACTGACCTCCGGGGGCTTCGGGGAGAATGAGTCCAGCACGAGGGGTGCTCTGACCTGACAGGGTTGAGATGGGTTTTGAGGGCTTGTTTCCCAGACATGAGTCACCAGCAGGTCCCCACCAGGCAGTCAGGAGGTGAAGAAGAGGACACCTTTGTCTGGGTTATCACTGGTCTCTAGGACACTCACCCCATGGGAGTCACTATAACTAGAGGAGTTGGGCTCTTCTCCCAAGGAACAAGGGATGGGACAAGAGGAAATGGCCTCAAGGTGCCCAGGGAAGGTCTAGGTTGGATATTAGGAGAAACTTCTCCACTGAAAGGGCTCTCAAACCCTGGCCCAGGCTGCCCAGGGAGGTGGTGGAATCCCCAGCCCTGGAGGTGTTTCCAAGCCCTGGAGATGTGGTGCTGGGGGACACGGGTCAGCACTGCACTGGGGAGAGTTGGGTTAGGGGTTGGACTTGATCTGAAAGGTCTTTTCCAACCAGAATGATTCTGTGACTCTGTAACTGTGTGAGCAGGGAAGCCAGCAGCTTGTAAGGGGTTCCTCTGACACCAACACTTCACACACAGAGGGAGATCTGGGCTCTCCCTCAGTTTGCTGCATGATGGAATTCACCAGGAGTGAACTGTTGGGTCAAGTGGGTAGAGCAGCAAGTTCCTGACGTGCTGACATTTCTGTCCTGCCAGGGTAGCTCTATCAGTCCAAGTAACCTTCTCACCAAGCCAAGGGTTTGAATCAGAATCACCACCAAGCATAAGAGGCTACTTTCTTTACCCAGGTGTCCTCCAAGCCTCAACTCTCCAAGTTGCAGGAGTTCCTTGACTTGAGTCTCTTTGCACCAACCCTACAGCTGGTGAAAGGAGCAGTTCCTGAGCTGGTGCTGAGACCATCTTGCTTTAGGAAGAGAGGATAGTTTCCTCTGGTGTTCAGATTCCTCATCCAGGAAACACTGAAAAGTAGATTTAATGTCTCTGTTAAATTCTTCCCTCACTCCCAGGAGCTTCTCTTTGCTGCTCAGAAGATTCCTCCTGGGGGGTGAAGTCAGCAGATGGGCTTGTGGTGGAGCCAAAGGTCAGAGTCTGTGTCACTGTGTCTGCTGATTAATGGTGTCTCCCTCATTAAGGCAGCACCATGTGCCACTAATCTTCTCTGGGGCTGTTTATGGGTGGGAAGAGGCAGGAGGAGAGATAATGTTGTTCCTTTCCCAGAGTGATATTTATCTCTTGCCACAAAGGGCACCTGGAATCGAGGCTCCTTTTTCAAGCCCTGACTCCCTGAATAACAGGAATGCTTTTCTTATACAAGATCTGCACTGATAACAGGGGCTCAGGTCTCCCCAGTAGGGGAGGGGGCTGCAGCTGGAGACACTGGGAGGCTTTTGATCCACCCCAGAAGGAAAAAATCTCCCCCTTTTTCTCTCTGCAAGACGTGAAAACGTGCAGATGATGTCAAGTTGGGATGTGAACCTGCACATCAGCCAAGCTCGGGGCTGCTCAGCTCCAGAGTTATTTCTGCAGCTCATCTCTAATGAATGTGACACTTGCAAATAGTGGCTGGTTTGATCCCTTTGTTCATTGTATTCGGAGGGAGCTCCAGGGATCAAGAGTTCCTGAGCTGGGGGCTGTGCAATGTACAGTGAGAGATTCCTGGCACAGGGAGAGTTGCCTGCTCCTTTTCTGAGGGTTAGAAGCAGCCTGTGACAGACAGGAGGAGTGGGGAAGGGGGGAAGCTGCTCTGAACCAGCTCTGCAAGGCCCAGGGGTTTGTCTTCCTCTGGTGCTTGTGTGACAAGATGAGCAAGGAGAGCAGATCTTGGCAGCTTTGCAACCAAACTGAGTGATGCTTTGCTTGGTTCGTGGGGAAGGTGGGAAAGAGCAGGATCTGCTGAGGTTTGCAGGGAAGGTGGGGAAGAGCAGGATCTGCTGAGGTTTGCAGGGAAGGTGGGAAAGAGCAGGATCTGCTGAGGTTTGCAGGGAAGGTGGGAAAGAGCAGGATCTGCTGAGGTTTGCAGGGAAGGTGGGAAAGAGCAGGATCTGCTGAGGTTTGCAGGGGAGGTGGGAAAGAGCAGGATCTGCTGAGGTTTGCAGGGAAGGTGGGAAAGAGCAGGATCTGCTGAGGTTTGCAGGGAAGGTGGGAAAGAGCAGGATCTGCTGAGGTTTGCAGGGAAGGTGGGAAAGAGCAGGATCTGCTGAGGTTTGCAGGGAAGGTGGGAAAGAGCAGGATCTGCTGAGGTTTGCAGGGGAAGGAGGAGTGTGTGAGCCAGGACACTGGGACCCAGCTGACTCCTTAGCCCTGCTGGAAGAAAAGGACTGTTGAGGAGGAGACAAGAAAGCTCTGCTGGTGCCAAATGCAGGAAGGAAAGATCAAAGCTGAAATCAGACACATCTTCCTGCTGCAAAGACCTTTCTCCATAGCCTGGAGGGAAGTGGGGGGGGTCGTTACACACAGTGACATTTTAAAATTATCCTGGAAGCAACCAGAAGAATTACACTTAAGGGAACAATTCCATGGCATGTTCTTAAGGGTGGAATCACTGAGTGAATAAGGCTTTTCTTTCCATCATTTCAGCAGTTCTCTGCCAATAATTTAACCACTTAATAGCCCTTTCTCTGTTGCATGAGAGAGCTCTAAGCCAGCTCTGTTACCAGTGAAGGATGTCATGCCAGTACTTCAGCCAGGGTGTTTTCTAATGCCCCAAAAGGAATCAGTGTCTCACATCCAGAACTGTTCCAGGATGATAACACACAAGATGCAATGAAGTCCATGGAGAAACACCAGGGAGTGAAAGGCACTTGCAGGCCTTGGGCAACAAGCTCTGTTCAAATCCATCCGGGACAGACCCTGCTTGATGCTCTCCAGCATCTCCAGGAGACAGATTCTGCCAAGTGGGTTGGTTCTAGATGATCTCGAAGGTCCCTTCCACCCCAAACCATCCCATGATAAGGAAGAACAAATCCTTTCCTTTCCAACCTCACCTATTTTTCTCACCCCTTTTATTTAGCGTTTGCAGGGGGACCCGTCAGATGCTTCTTACACCAGGTGCTCTTTTGTCAGCACTGCACAAACCTCCCAGTTTTCTGCTGAAGACAAGGCTCTATTTATTTCCCTCTGCTCCTTCTCATTCACGTTTCTGAGGTGGGGGGAGCTCTCCTGCATTTTCCAGGAGCAGAGTGGGTAGCCCTGGCCCCACTTCCCTCGCGCATGGAACACGATAGGCAGTTGATGAGCATGTTTTCAATTTTCTTCCAGAACCTCTACAGAAGAGCTCATTGTTTGGCTCCATCAAAAGCTCATTTCCATGGATTTGGTGTGGTTTGGAGGGTTCCATTACTCTCCTCTGTGGTTTCTTTGTCCTTTCTGGAAGGGCAGGTCTGAGAGTCCCGTGCGGGGTCTGATGAGCCATGACCCCTCTTACCTGACCCAGGGATGTTTTCTCCATCAAGTCCTGGGTTGTTGTTTTGGTTTGGTTTTTTTTGGAAGCAGATGGAAAAGTTGGGGGGTTCAACACGTCTCTGGGCACCCGTGTTGGATGGGGCTTTGCAGGCTGCAACTCTCCCCCTGAAGCTCTTGTAGCCTTTGGCTTCCAGCGTTTTCAGCCTTGGTGATCCAGGCCAATTCCAACCCAGGCAGTTGGAGACCAGGTCCAAAATCAACGTTTGCATTGAATCCTGCCATTGTCTGAAGAGCAGGGTGCAGAGGATATTGCTTGTGATTTTTTAGCAGAGTAGGAAAAGTGGGGAAGCAGCCAGGTTGGGGTTGGAAGGGTTCCCTCCCCAGAGCTGGCAGCTGGGTGCTAATGGGAGGTGGACATCCCCACCTCACCGTGTGGCAGCTCTGAAGCCATCAAAACCATGAGACATCTTGCAGAAAGAAAACAAAGCAAGCAAAACGTGGTGGGGAAGAACTGAGAAGGACAACAAAGCTCAGGTTCTCAAAGCACAGGATGTGTGAGCAGGCTTGAGCAGCTCTGCCTCTGTTTTTTTCTTCCCCCCCCCTCCTCCTCCCTGCTTCTTGGGTTGCTAGAGCTGCTCCCATCTGAGCTGGGTTTTTCAAGTGGAGGGTTGGGGGAAAAAAATGTTGCAGTTTGATTTAACCTTTTGAATTCATTCTGGTTTTCCTGAAGAATGGAATGCAGCTGCTGCCCCCCCCCCCCCCAACATGTCTGTGTTCCCTTGGATGACTGATGTCTGAAGTATTGATCTAATAAGATGCTGGGCTATCAGCTTGGCCCCCAGCCCTCTGGGACAACAAACTTCAGGAGAGCCCCCCAGAAGTTTGAAGCTGTTATTTCTAGTCCTACAAGCAGCTTTTGCTTCATAAAGCTCTTTTCCCTTCCAGTGTTCTGCAAATTGTAACCAAACACAGGCCTGTAATTAAATGGCAGGGCAGGCTGGAGTGATAAAATCTCTCTGGCTGCAGGGGCCCAGGTTTGGGGAGTGTTTTTTTTTTTTTGGGGGGGGGGGATTTGCACTTCTGCCTGGCCAGGTTTCCAGCCCTGCTTGTCTGCTGAGGGGGCTCTGAGCATCAAAGAGCTGCAGGAGCACTTCAAGGACTGAGGGGATTGCTCTGCAAAAGGCAGCTGAGATCTTTGGCCAGCCAAAAAATCCCATGTTAGAGTTCCTGAGAAGCCCAGGAGGGATGTGTCTTTCCCCTGGTGCTGCTGTTCAACCTGCCCTGGGCCCTCGGGCTTCATTTTGGGCCCAGTGAAATTCAGGTGTCACTTGTTTCCTCCGACTTGCAGGCAAAGCGAACCTGAATGTTGGTTGTGAGAGGTTGTGGGAGCTACAGGGAGAGATTGGAGGTGGGTCCTTTGCCAGGGGGGCCTCTCGCCAGGCCACACGTCTCGCTTCAAAGGCAGCTCAGCTCATCCCTGACGTTGTCAGGGTCTGTCACTGAGCTGAGAGGGAGGAATTTCCCTCTGTCTCACTTGGCAGGGAAACCTCATCCCTCTTAGGGCACAGCTCTTCTGCCCCCTTGAGACATTCCCATTCAGAGGGGGTGAATTTCTGCCTGTTTTTCTGCCAAGGAGGGGAAAAAAGCTCTGGAGATGCCTTCTCTGCTATCATCTGACCACAACTCAGCACCCTCCACTGTCCAGGTCCTTCCTGCAGTCTGTTCCTCAAGAGGTCAAACAGTGTAGACCCTCTTGTACCTCTTTTCAAGGTGGTGATGTGAATTAACTGTCATCATCAGGTGTCCATGGCTGTCCCACCTGCAGCCAAAGGCTGCTGGAGTGTGTGGGGGGGTCACAATAGCAGAAGGTTCCTGGCAGCTTCTCTGGTTTTAGAGAGGAGGATGAAGTTTGTGAGGATGTTTCTGGAGGACTGAGGCCAGTGTCTGTTCCTGGAGAACCACCTCTGTGCACCCAGATCCTGGGATTTGGGCCTGTGCTAGGGAACAGTTTTCCAGACATTTCTAGGTGAGTTGAATCCATCCCAAGCCTTGGAGAATCATGGAATGGTTTGGGTTGGCAGGGACCTTAAAGATCATCTAGTTGCAACCCCCTGCATGGGCAGGGACACCTCCCACTAGATCAGAACCAGCCCTGTCCCTGGGTATGTAGCTCAAAGGTTCTTTACCATGGGTGTAGACCTGTCTGCTTCATTCCAGCCTGAATTTCTGATGTTTATAATGTCTCAGCTTTGGTTTTGAGCTTCTCTTCTTGGGTCTGCAGAGCACGGAGCTCTCAACATCACCTTTGTGTGTCTCCTTTCTATGATCCCATCACATCCTCACAGTTTCTTGGACAAAGGTCCTTGAATCCTGCTCAACCTTCATGCCAGGCAGGTTCTTCCAGGTCTTGAGTCCTCCCCCTGGACTCTGAACCCCTGCACTTGGTCAATGTCACCTTGTAAGAGCTGCCACCACACAGAGCTGTGATGTCCAGGGGTGATCCAAGAGGGACCGGCTCTTTCCTGCTTCTGCTTCTCCTTGTGTCCCTCCTGAGCCTCCTCAGGGCTGCACTAGCAGTGCCAGCCACTGCATGGCACTGTGAGATTGCACTCAAACAGCACCTTCCTAACTCCTTGTTCTCTGTTTCCCCCTGGACAGGACCCAGCCCATGGATCCACTGCTTGGAGGCCACCTCAAGCATCCCGTGACAACCTGTAGCACCAGCTCCTGTGCTGATCCCAGCTCAGCTCCTGGAGCCAGCTAGGAGAGGAAATGGCTTTGCTGGGAGATGTAATCCCTCTTGGTTTGTTCTTTTCTAGATGTGGATGAGTGTGGGGCCATCTCTGGTGTGTGTGATGGGGGGGAGTGCACCAACACAGCAGGGAGCTACGTCTGCACCTGTCCCCGTGGCTTCATGACCAGCCCTGATGGATCACGCTGCATTGGTGAGATGCTCAATACACCTGGGGACCAGAGGGACAGGGAGAGATCCACCTGGAGCAGCTCTGCTCTGGAGACAGGCTGGGAGAGTTGGGGTGCTCAGCCTGGAGAAGAGAAGGCTCCAGGGAGACCTTAGAGCACCTTTGAGTGCCTGAAGGGGCTCCAGGAAAGCTGGGGAGGGGCTTGGGACAAGGGCAGGGAGGGAGAGGACAAGGGGGGATGGATGAAAACTGGCTGAGGGAGATTGAGGTGAGACATGAGGAGGGAATTCTGGAGTGTGAGGGTGGTGAGAGCCTGGCCCAGGTTGCCCAGGGAAGCTGTGGCTGCCCCATCCCTGGCAGTGTTGAAGGGCAGGTTGGATGGGGCTTGGAGCAGCCTGGGCTGGTGGGAGGTGTCCCTGCCCATGCAGGGGGGGCTGGATCCTGAGCATCTTTTAAGGTCTTTCCAACCCAAACCATTCCATGACTCTGGGCTTTCCAAGCTCCCCAGAGCTGGTGTGAGTCCAGACAAGTGTCCCCAGGCTGACAAGCTGTCCTGCCTGCAGAGCCTGCAGTGAATCCTGCATGTTTAACAGAGCAAAATCCCTTGCCAAGCCTTGTAAATATTTGATGGGCCATTTCTCTTTGGAACAGACAACAGTTGATGTGGTAAATTCTGTTTACTCGCTCTCAGCAGGGGCACTTACTTCAGTCAGGATGAATCCCAGGGTTTGTCTGTCTGATCAGGAAGTTCAGTTGCCTCTGGAAAAACAAGGATGGGAGGGTTTGGAAGCAGGAGCCGTGGTAGAAAAGTCAAGAGATCACTGTCAGTGCAATGGAAAGTCTCAGGTGTTCTGTTCAAAGTCCTGGAAATGAAAACAGGAGCAAACCAAAACAATTCCCAGCTGATTTTGCATCCACAGAACCTGGAGCAAAAATGAATCATGTCTTAGTCCCAGAAAGAAAAAGATTGTCAGGCAGAACGTCCGAGTCACTTTGGTTGGGAGCCTGATGGTTTTTTTTCATGAGAATGAAATTCTTTTCCTCCCTCTTTCCCAGAGCCTGGAGGCTGTGAGGGTGTCAGATGAGTCATGTGGACGTTTCTTTCCCCCCTTCCCTTGAAACCAAATGCTTCAAGGAATGGAAACTAAATAAAATTAGAAAGCCCAACTTTATAAATAGTCCCAAGCTCATGACAGCATCTGAGCTCAATGCCTCATGCTCCAGCCATTTCCCTGAGCTGCCAGTGTCCCCTTTTTTTTTTGGGGGGGGGGGACAGATCATATTTTTTCCTGGCAAAGTGCAGAGTTCCCATTGGGGTGTTGTTGCCCTGGGATCCAGATGGTGCAAACCCTGTGTTGGAGGGGGGTTTTATTGGAGCCTTCAGGGCGGTCAGAGCCCGCTCGTTAACATCCTAGGAAAGGAATCAACCAAGTAGTCAGTGAAATAGAGGGTGAATCAATCATGTGGCCAACCTTGAAGCCCAAACAGCATCTAGAAGAGATTGTCCCTCTGCCACCTCTCTCTTGTTTAGGCTGGAAGTGACCCCAGTGTCACCAACACTGATGACTTTCTGGTGGCAGCCTTGATCTAGCCCCATCCCTTTCCCCTCCCTTTTCTTTTCCTTTAGTAAACACCTTTTTTGAGTGGCATTGGAATCATCTCCTGTAGTTTTTCCAGCTGAAACAGCAAGAGCCTGAGCTTGAGTGGCTCCCAAACCTCATGAGCTGCTTTGCTGCCTTCCTCAGGGAAAGGCAACCAGGAGAGAACCCGTCCTGGATTGAAATGAACATTTCTTGGGTGACTCACCCACCTGTGCCTGACACAAGGAATCCAGTTCCACACACGTTCCTCACAGTTTCATTCATTCCTGCTAGTAAAAGACAGGGTTGCAGCAGGAGGATCTGCTCCAGCAGGCTGGGAGCTGGAGTTGGTTTTGTCTTCTTTTTTTGCAGTACAACGAGTTGCTTTTCAGGAACAGCTTGACAAGAAGAATTTTCCAGGGAGGAATTAAAAACAAGGCTGTTCAGATGCATTTCCAGACGTGCACATGGTGTTCCCTTGCTCATGGCAAGAGAGCAATCCTGCACATGGCTTTCTTTGCTCTTTTTTTCCCCCCCCCCCTGCTTGTGCAGCAAAACTCTTGAGAGGTTTGGGTCTTCATCTCTTCCTTGGGCAACAGCAGCGAATCTGCTGCCTGACATCCCAGGTAGGACCAGATCGTGGTGGTGGTTGTGAAGTTCTGGGCTCAGAGAAGGGCAGAGGGGTGCAGGCTCTGCCAGATCCCAGCAGGGAGGTCCAGCTTGGAGTCACTCCTGCCCCGTTGGGATAAGCAGCCCCAAACTCCATCTCCTGCTCTACTTCTGGCAGGACCTCCTGAAGCACCCACAGCCTCTCTGGATGCGAGGCCCCTCTGGCAGGTCTGTGGCTCTGTCCCCAGCTCTGGGCTGGCTGATCTCATCTGGAACTTTCCCTCCTTCCTCTCCTGTAGCATTATCTGGTTTCCTGAGGTTCTGGTGTGAACCTGTTCCCTGAGCAGCTGCAGAGGGAGGCAGAACAAAGCCACAAGGGCTTTGTGCTCCCACCTCCAGCGTCGGGGTGGTCCTGCAGGAGGTCCCAGGGGGACTGCAGGGACCCACTGGTCTTTCCATCCACCCCTCTCTCTGCCCAAGGCAGCTCCAGATGAGTTTTCACTTAGTTCTGGCCTTCATTTCTGAGAGAGATCATGACAAACTGCAGCAAAACCAGCTGAATTTCAGGCAAGTTTGTCCAGATGAAGAAGGGCTGGACCGTTCCCAGACTGCTGTGACCTCCCTGCCTTGCCAGACCTGTCAGCAAGTCTGTCTGTGGGGAAAGAGGCCACGTTCTCCAGAGCACTCCTTGCCCATCAGCTGGCTGGTTGTCACCCTGTGTCACAGCTTTTGGGACAGCAAGTGTCCCACTGAAGAGCAGGAGCTGGGTGGGATCTGTCCTCTCTGATGCCCCAAGGGTTTATTCCAAACTGCCTCCCCTCAGCTCTTCAAGTTCATTTGCAGCCCAGCCCTAAGTCCTCTCTCATCTAAACTCCCACCAAGGGGTTGAGGTGCATCTTTCCCAAATGCTCCCACTATCCTGCCCTGGCTTCTTCAGAGAGCAGAGAGAATTTGGCTTGATGATCTTTGAGGTCTTTTCCAACCCAAAACGATTCTGTGATTCTTTCTGGACTTCCAGTGGGCTCCCTGTCCCTGCAACATCAGCCTGTGGGTGTGCTGTGGGAACATGACCCTCTTCTACACTCCAGCAGCTGCTGAGGCCTTCAAAGACATGGCCAGTGCTCGTGTGCTCTTGCCACCAAGGGCTTGGGATGTCCCAAACACCCATGTGTGGCTTGTACTTCCCTTCCTTGGACTGAGGAGCTAATCCAGTGTTGCATTCCATCCCCTCCCTCAAGTTTCCCTTCTCCCACTCTCTCTTTCTACAAGTCCCTTTGGTGGAGAAAGCTTCCTAAAAAGGGAGCAGCTCACGCAGAGCTCAGGGCTGCAGAGTGGTGGGAAGGCTGGAGCTGAGGAAAGACCTGCTGCTTTAGTCACCCTGGCTTGAAATGGGGTCAGTGTCCTCTGCAGGTCACGGAGCTGGGATTAGAAAAGAAACGTCCCCACAGCCCAGGGATCAAACAGCTCCCTGCAATTAACTCCAATTACATGGCAGGGCAGTGCCAACCTGCTGGCAAGTGTCACTCCAGAGGCACAGGTGACAAATCAGACTAGACTTTCCCCCTCATTAATTTCCTTGAGAAACAGGAACAGGAGATGAATGAGTGGAAGGTTCCAGGTTTTCCTAGAGGACGTGGTGCCAGGTGGAGCCTGCTTAGATGTGTGCAAGACCCTCAGTCTCCTGGGCCTGCTCCAGAAGCCACACACACCAAAGCCCAGTGCCAGGCTTGGTGTCCGTGGCTCTGGCCAGGCTCATGGGCTTTGACCACCAGCCAGGGCTTCTTCTCCTCCCAGCTCAAGTCCAGGCTGTGGGAACCAGCCCGTGAGCTGCAACAGGCACCCACGGGGAGTGGGAGTGATCAGGGAGGGATGTGGAGCTGGGAACTGCTCCGTTTGTCTCGCCAGAGATGCTGGGACCACTGGGGCCTGGCAGGGGATGCTTCCTCATGGGAAGGCTGGGATGTGGGAAAGCTGCCCAGCAGTTGTAGGAAGGAGAGGCAGGACCTTCCCAGGCCTGAAGTGAGCAGGACCACACTGGTCAGAGGTGGCTGTGGCCAGGTCCTTGCTTAGCACTGCATGGGGGTGGCCAACTAGAACTGGAAGGGTTGTACCTGCCTCTCCAAAGAGGTGTAGGAGATGGTTGACCACCTTGATCTACCAGCTTTGTCCTGCAGCAAGGGGAAGCAAGGGACAGGACTCCTGAGCCAAGGCTTCAGCCTGGAGCTGGGCTGGCTGGGGAATGGTCACCTGCTCTCTGGGGACCCTCACAACAGTAGCAGGCAGAGCTGGGTGGTTCTTCTCAATCCTATATCTTTGAGGAGGTGAGGAAACGTGGGATGAGGTGGAGGACCTCATCTGGTTTTTGCTGTGTGAATTCAGCCAGAATCACCTTGTCCTTCCTGCAGAGCAAGGAGAGCAGCTCCCAATCTGATGGAGAGGGACTGTCCACCTCCTGCCTGTGTCCGGCTCTTGGTCAGGCTGCTTCTAGTATTTAGGAGCCCAAATGGGAATGTGAGGTCTAATACTGGGGAACGGGGCCTGGCATTACAGCCTTCTTTTGCTCCTGATGGAGTCCCTGGTTGGAACTGGATGATCTTTAAGTTCCCTTCCAACCCAGACCACTCTGTGAGCCTACGAGGTGCTGGAGAACCTCACCCTGTGGGCGGATGAGGTAGAACATGAGGTGAGACTGGGACACAGGACAGCTGGAGACCCCGCTGGGAAGGGTTAGCCAGGAGCTGACTCAGAGCCTGGTGGCTCCACGTTCTGAAGGTGCCTCCACCTCCTCCCCCTGCCTGCAGACCAGCGCATCGGGACGTGTTTCTCGGCTCTGATCGGGGGCCGCTGTGCCGGGGACCTGCCGGGCCAGTACACCAAGATGCAGTGCTGCTGTGACACTGGGCGCTGCTGGGCCACCACCCAGGCCCCTGAGATGTGTCCTGTCAGGGGTTCTGGTGAGTGCCACGCAACGGGACCTCCCCCTGCTGCTGCTGGGCCAGCTCTGGCTCCCCCCGACAGCCCCAGTGGGCTTGAGGTGGAGAATCGGCAAGACGAGACCCAGAGAAAGGTCACCTGGGGCTGCTGGCTCTCCTGCCTGGCTCTCCTCTGAAGTGGGGCCAGATGAGTTCAGCCAAGGCAAGAATTTATCCCTCCCGACTCCTCCAGCTCTTTGGCTCCCACTGTGACCCAAGCTTGGGGCCAAAGGAGGGTGAGCCCAGGAGCAGGAGGCCTCGAGGAGGCAGAGCCCTGTAGATCCCTCTCTCTGCCTCTTGGCTCCCCAGCCCCGAGCTGGGCAGAGCTGTGTGGTGCCCTGTGTCCTTGTCCTTCCCTGCGTGAAGGGACCCCGTGGTGCTGCTGTCCCACCACCCCGAGAAGCTCCTGCCAAACCCCCTGCCAAGCTGTGTCTCATCATCTGCTCTGGTCTGGAGGGTGTTGAAACCCTCTCCATCCCTGTGGTGGGAGCACCCAGCCCTGCTCCCTGCAGGTCCCTCTCCATCCCTGTGATGGGAACACCCAGCCCTGCTCCCTGCAGGTCCCTCTCCATCCCTGTGATGGGAGCACCCAGCCCTGCTGCTCCCTCTCCATCCCTGTGATGGGAACACCCAGCACCCAGCCCTGCAGGTCCCTCTCCATCCCTGTGGTGGGAACACCCAGCCCTGCTCCCTGCAGGTCCCTCTCCATCCCTGTGATGGGAACACCCAGCCCTGCAGGTCCCTCTCCATCCCTGTGATGGGAGCACCCACCCCTGCTCCCTGCAGGTCCCTCTCCATCCTGTGATGGGAACACCCAGCACTCAGCCCTGCTGCTCCCTGCTGCTCCCTCTCCATCCTGTGATGGGAACACCCAGCCCTGCAGGTCCCTCTCCATCCCTGTGATGGGAACACCCAGCACCCAGCCCTGCAGGTCCCTCTCCATCCCTGTGGTGGGAACACCCAGCCCTGCAGGTCCCTCTCCATCCCTGTGATGGGAGCACCCACCCCTGCTCCCTGCAGGTCCCTCTCCATCCTGTGATGGGAACACCCAGCACCCAGCCCTGCTGCTCCCTGCTGCTCCCTCTCCATCCTGTGATGGGAACACCCAGCCCTGCAGGTCCCTCTCCATCCCTGTGATGGGAGCACCCAGCCCTGCTCCCTGCAGGTCCCTCTCCATCCTGTGATGGGAGCACCCAGCCCTGCTCCCTGCAGGTCCCCCTGCACCCCTCAGGTCCCTGCAGGAGGGTGTCTGGGCTCTCTGGGCCCAGCTGTGAGGCAGCTGTTGTGTTGCAGACGAGTACCGCAGGCTCTGCATCGAGGGACTCCCGGTCGTGCCAGGCTTCCCTGGGAGCTTTCCAGGAATTCCTGGCTTTGGGCCCAATGGTGTCGGGCCGGGACTCAACGGGCCCGGAGGCATCGGCCCAAATGGGGCAAACGGACAAGGCGGGATCCCAGGGCTGCCTGGAATGGGCCCAGGAAGCTCAAGCATTGGTAATTCAAGGGGCTTTCTTGCTGCGCTGACCCAGTTTGGCTGCATGGCCTGGAGCAGTTGAACTGCCTGCCTGCCCCTCTGCCTGCCCCCCTGCCTGCCCCTCTGCCTGCCCCCCACCTGTGCCCCTGCCCACCCTCCTGTCCCCCTCCTGCCCCTCTGCCTGCCCCCCTGCCTGTGCCCCTGCCCACCCTCCTGTCCCCCTCCTTGTCCCCCTGCCCCTCTGTACCCCTGCCCACCCTCCTGTCCCCCTTCTTGCCCCTCTGCCCCCCTGTACCCCTGCCTGCCCCCTTGACTGCCCCCCTGTACCCCTACCTGCCCCTTTATCCCCCCGAGTGCCCCTCTGCCTGCCCCCTTGCCTGTACCCCTGCCCACCCTCCTGTCCCCCTGCTTGCCCCCCTGCCCCTCTACCTGGCCCCCTGTACCCCTGCCTGCCCCCTTGCCTCCTCCCCTGTACCCCTACCTGCCTCCCTGCCCCCCTGCCTGCCCCCTTGCCTGCCCCCCTGTACCTCTGCCTGCCCCCCTGTACCCCTGTCTGCCCCCTTGCCTGCCCCCCTGTACCCCTACCTGCCCCTTTGTCCCCCCAAGTGCCCCCCTGCCTGCCCCCTTGCCTGTCCCCCCACCTGCCCTCCTACCTGCCCCCCTGGAGCCGCAGCCCCCCCCAGCTCTTCAAGCTCCAGGAACACCTCTGATCCCTCAGGGTGTTTGGAGTCCCCGGTCCAGCTTCCTGGGGGGCAGGCAGGGGGGGCTGGAATCCTCCTCCTGATGCTGCCTCTGTACCTGCCAGGAACAGCCACCCTCAACCAGACCATCGACATCTGCAAACACTTCACCAACCTCTGCCTGAACGGGCGCTGCATCCCCACCCCTTCCAGCTACCGCTGCGAGTGCAACATGGGCTACAAGCAGGACGTGCGAGGAGAGTGCATCGGTGAGCAGGTCCTGCTGGGTGTCCCCAGGCCTCACCTCCAGCTGGAGGACCCCAGGGAGCTCCTCTCTGCACCTCGAGCTGCTGCCCCCACCCCCGAGCAGAGCTCCCCACAAGGGGCTGGAGATGTGACTTGTGTCAGGTCCTTACCTGGATGGACAGGGGGGTGGGCAGGGGGGGCAGGCAGCAGCTGGATGGGAAGGATCTGTCTGCCCCTCAGGGACACTATGAAGGGGGGGTTGGAACCTGATGGTCTTTCAGGTCCCTTCCAACCTTTCATTCTACGATTCACTGGAGGGAGGAGACGCCATCCGGCGCGTCCTTGGCCGTGCTGTCGGGACACGCTGGAGTTGAAGGGGTGTGCACAGCAGCCCCCCAGGAGGCCACCTCTGTTGCCTGTCCTGGCAGCTTGCTGTCCATCGTGGTGCCCCCAAACCCGGGTGTTTCTCCTTGCAGATGTGGACGAGTGCTCCAGCAGCCCCTGTGTGCACGGCGACTGCGTCAACACCCCCGGCTCCTACCACTGCAAGTGCCACGAGGGCTTCCAGAGCACCCCCACCAAGCAGGCCTGCATTGGTGAGTGTCTGCTGCCCCTCCAGCTGGGGGGACACACAGAGGGCTGGAAGAGACCTGGGCACCACGGGACAATGGTTGTAGAGGGGAAACTGAGAGGAGACCCCAGCACCAAACACCCTCCCAGCCAGGTGAGTGGTGGGATTTCAGAACAACTTCCTTGAGATGCCACCACTGGCCTGAAATCTGTCCAGGAGAAGTTTCCTCTGCCTTTATCTACCTTGAAGTTGGCTGGCTGCAATCAAAGAACTTACAGAGTCCTTTCAAGAGCAGAACTCTGTTTTAGAGACATCAACATTTTGTTTTGACAGAAGTGAGGGTTCTGGGAGGTGTTCCTCTCAATGTAGGGGCTGGGATTTCTAGCAAAGCTGTTCTGTCAGAGTCTTGCAGCAAGATGGAGCTCTGGGTGAGGTGAGGAGCTCTGGTGCTAAGGAAGAGGGGTGGGAAGGTGATGTCCCATGTGAAGAAGAAGGAGAGGCAGATTGCCCTGACAGTGCCTGATTTTTAACATTTCTGTCAAGTGGCTTCTGCTGAAGGGGTTTCCAAAGGACCCTCCAGTTGCCTGATGATGTGAAAGGCTTTCATCCTTTCCAAACTAGGCGTGTTGAACTGAACTTGAGGGTGGTGAGAGCCTGGCCCAGGTTGCCCAGGGAAGCTGTGGCTGCCCCATCCCTGGCAGTGTTGAAGGGCAGGTTGGATGGGGCTTGGAGCAGCCTGGGCTGGTGGGAGGTGTCCCTGCCCACACAGGGGTTGGGACTGGATGATCTTGAAGGTCCCTTCCAACCCAAACCACTCCATGATTCTATGAATTCTTCTTGTGATTCTCTTCCTGCCCCTGAACATTGGATCGTTGCTGTCTCCTTTACAGCATTTTGTAGGTGTTGGGAAGCTGCACCTTGTCACCCTCCTGTCCTCTCCCTTCTAGACTAAACAAACACAAGTCTCTCAATCTCATCTCATTGATAATGTCTCTAAGCTTCTCATTCTCCTTGGTTTTATCTCCTCAGCTTCCTCCATTTGGTCTCAATCTTTTCTAACGTCTGGTGCCAAAATTGGATGTCATTTTTCAGCTGGGACCTCTCAAGCTGTCAGGACAAGTCCCTGTCCCACGGGGCTTACATGTGGCTCTTCTATCAATACAGCCCCTAAGGAGGTTTCCTTCTGTGCAGGGTCACCCCATTTCATCCACAGTTTTGACCCTTTTCTGCCAGGCTGCTCTCCAGCCAACTTCTCCACTCTAGGAGAAGTCCACAAAGTGGTTCATCCATTGCTCCTGGGGCAGACTCATGTTTTTTTCTGTAATTTGCTTATAAAATGGCTCATCCTGCTGCCCCAGCTCTGGATAAAGGGTCAATAACAACCTCCCAACCCCGGATAATCCTCCTCCTTTCTCCTTCTGGCTCTACCCAGAGGCATTCAGTGTCCTGAGTGGACATCATGTTCTTGAGGTGCAAGCCAGCACCTCCCCTGCTGCCAAACTGCAGCCATCTTGTGCCCCACCTTCTGTCCTTGTCCTGGTTTGAGCCAGGATAGGACTCGTTTTCTGTTTCTCCTGGAATTCATTTTGCTGAGGCACTGGAACACATCTCTGTGGCAGGTCTGAGTCCACGGCTGGTGGTCTGTGGGCTTCTGCTGCCTACTCTGGACTTGAGCAGCCCTAGGATGGGTTGAGTTGCAAAGAGGGCCCTGGGGCAGGAGGTTGGCAAAGACATCATGGAGATCCTACAGCTGTAACCTCCCAAACGTGCTGCTTCCAGACCATGCAGAAGGTGCTTTCCCCGCATCATCTCCATCTCCATTTGTACGGCGGCCAAGGGGGTGACCCTGGAGCAGGGCCCGCTCTGCTGTCTGGGAGGCTTTGCCTGCTTTTCTCCTGGAGCTGGAACTGCTTCTCCTTCCACCTGCTGCCACCTCCCCGTGCTTGTTTCCCTGCCAGATATCGATGAGTGCATCATGAACGGGGTGATGTGCAGGAACGGCCGCTGCGTCAACACCGACGGCAGCTTCCAGTGCATCTGCAACGCCGGCTTTGAAATCACCCCAGATGGCAAGAACTGCATGGGTGAGTCTCCTCCTGCGGGGCCTCGGGCAGCCTGAGGGTGTCTGTGTGTCCTCCCCCGAGCTGGTGACGCGGCGGGGTCTTGCTGCAGCTCTGTTTGTCCTCCCCAGACCACGATGAATGTGCCACCACCAACATGTGCCTCAACGGGATGTGCATCAACGAGGACGGCAGCTTCAAGTGTATCTGCAAGCCTGGCTTTGTGCTGGCCCCCAATGGCCGCTACTGTGTGGGTGAGTAGCTCCTCAGGCTTGGGCTCTGCCCTCTTCCCAGCCTGCTCTTCCCCTTGCTGGGGACTTGTGAGGTGCCTGAGGCCACGGGGAGCTGAGAAAAACCAAGGCTGCTCCCAGGCCTCTCCAGGAATTACCCCCTCGCAGCAGAACGGGGACAAGAGAAACATGTTCTTCCACCTCTGCTGCTTCAGCAGTGATTGGAGCTTAGGTTACCCTGAAGGAGGGTGAGTGGGGCTGTGAAGCTCTGAGTGGGAGCTGGCAGCAGTTATCTCCACAGCTTCCCAGCCTCTACAGCATGTTCCACTGTGGTTTGTGTGCCAGGAAGGTTGAGATGTGAATGCAGAGGGGAGAAAGAAGGAGGATGTGGCACTTCCTTGAGGTGCTGCTGTGAGATGGGGCAAATTCCCTGGGTCACAGAGCAGAGACCAGGCCCTGAGCAGGGGCTGGATCTCAGGAGAGTGAAGAAGCCCAGGTCCCTGTTCCTTCTTCAATCATCAGGGATCAGCAGAGTGTGCAGGGAATGTGATGCTCTGAACTGGACTTTTGAGAAGGGCAGAGAGGGAGAGGACAAGGGGGAGTGGGTTAAAAGTGGCAGAGGGAGATTGAGGTGAGACATGAGGAGGGAATTCTGGAGTGTGAGGGTGGTGAGAGCCTGGCCCAGGTTGCCCAGGGAAGCTGTGGCTGCCCCATCCCTGGCAGTGTTGAAGGGCAGGTTGGATGGGGCTTGGAGCAGCCTGGGCTGCTGGGAGGTGTCCCTGCCCATGCAGGGGGGTGGATCTAGATGATCTTTATGGTCCCTTCCCACCCAAACCATTCCATGATTCTATGGTTCTAGCTCCCTCCAAACCTCCCGGTGTGTGTCCTGCTGCCCATGGGGGAGGTGAGGGTCCAGTCTGTGCTTCCTCCTGCAGACATTGATGAGTGTGAGACCCCGGGGATCTGCATGAATGGCTGGTGCATCAACACCGAGGGCTCCTTCCGCTGCGAGTGCCTGGGGGGCTTGGCCATCGGCGTGGACGGGCGCGTCTGCGTGGACACCCACATGCGCAGCACCTGCTACGGGGGCATCAAGAAGGGCACGTGTGCCCGGCCCTTCCCGGGGGCAGTCACCAAGTCCGAGTGCTGCTGCGCTAACCCAGACCATGGCTTCGGAGAGCCCTGCCAGCCCTGCCCAGCCAAAAACTCCGGTGAGCTGCTCGCTCCCCCTTCACTCAGATCTCATGAGACCCTCCCTGTAGACTGTGTTCAGCTCTGGAGCCCTTGAGATAAGAAGGGCATGAAACTCCTGGAGTGAGTCCAGAGGAGGCCATGGAGATGATCCTTGGGCTGGAGCAGCTCTGCTCTGGAGACAGGCTGGGAGAGTTGGGGTGTTCAGCCTGGAGAAGAGAAGGCTCCAGGGAGACCTGAGAGCACCTTCCAGTGCCTGAAGGGGCTCCAGGAAAGCTGGGGAGGGACTTGGGACAAGGGCAGGGAGGGAGAGGACAAGGGGGGATGGATGAAAACTGGAAGAGGGAGATTGAGGTGAGACATGAGGAGGGAATTTTGGAGTGGGAGGGTGGGGAGAGCCTGGCCCAGGTTGCCCAGGGAAGCTGTGGCTGCCCCATCGCTGGCAGTGTTGAAGGGCAGGTTGGATGGGGCTTGGAGCAGCCTGGGCTGGTGGGAGGTGTCCCTGCCCATGCAGGGGGTTGGGACTGGATGATCTTTAAGATCCCTTCCAACCCAAACCATCCAATGATGATGATGATGATGATGGTGATGATCTGAGTTTGCCAAAAACCAGGAAGGTGCTCAGAGACATTTTAGGTCCCTGCAGGTCCCTGGGGTGGCCTAGGCAGGTTGGCAGTGACACGGGAAGGCCTCAGGCAGGGGAAGGGGCTGCCACGAAGCCAAGAAGTTTAGGTTGGATCCACAAATGTGATGCTGATCTCACTGTAGGGATTCTCAGGGTCTGCTCACCGCAAGCACCAGCTCTAAAACACACCCAGCTTCAGCAGACGCTGCTTGGGTGCCCACGGGTGCCATTTTAAGAAGCCAAGAATAAATCCACCACTCCTCAGAACTAATGTCACTGTGCATGAACCACCCAGAAAAGCTAATGGCTCTGTTGTGCTTCCCACACAGCTGAGTTCCAGGCTCTCTGCAGCAGCGGCATCGGAATCACGGCCGATGGCAGAGGTAGGTGCAGCCCTTGGACCAGATTCCATGGCAGGTGTCACCAGTGGCACCTCCAGCAGCTTCTTCTCAGCTGCTCTGAAGGAAGAAGTGTGTGTGCACCTGTGGGGACGTGGGCCAGGGGAGCCTTGGCAGGGTGAGAGCTGGTTGTGATGAGCACGGGCCAGCTGGCAGCAGCGGGTGGGTGGCACTGCCTGCAGGGACCTGCCTCTGCCTGAGCACGTGTCCGTGGGTGGGACGTGAGCCTGGGAACTGGTGGAGAGGGAGCTGTGCATCTCTTTTCCTCCCTCAAGCTCCATGAGTTAAGGTTGAGCAACCTTAACACAGTCCCTGAGGGCTGCGTGTCCCTGAGGACGTCCCCACGAGGGCATGTAGTAATAGGACAAGGGGGGATGGATGAAAACTGGAGGAGGGGAGATTGAGGTGAGACATGAGGAGGGAATTCTGGAGTGTGAGGGTGGTGAGAGCCTGGCCCAGGTTGCCCAGGGAAGCTGTGGCTGCCCCATCCCTGGCAGTGTTGAAGGGCAGGTTGGATGGGGCTTGGAGCAGCCTGGGCTGGTGGGAGGTGTCCCTGCCCATGCAGGGGGGTGGATCTAGATGGTCTTTCAGGTCCCTTCCCACCCAAACCAGCCTGGGATTCTATGACTGTTGAATCAAGTGGTTGATTCCTGGCACTCTGGGAAAGCTGCATTTCTGGGGGTGCACACACTGAGTTTGGGTCTGCTCCCTGCTTTGTTGGAAATGCAGAGCATGACCAGTTGTGTCCTCTTGCTTGTTTCCCTCCTCTGCCCTCCAGCTCATTGGTCTGGGAGAAGAGGGTGTCCCAGAGACAGGGAGGTGACAAGGCCTGTTGAGACGTGGTGCCAAGGGGGGCTGCTTTGGATCAGAGGGTGCACAGCAGGTCAGGCAGTGGCTGCTCTGCCAGCCCTGGACAGGCCTTGGAGCAGCAGGAAGCAGCCAGAGCTCCAGCCTTTCAAACTTTCCAAATGGGAGTGAGCCAGAGGCAAAGCCCTGGTGGCTTCTTGGGCTTCCTTCCAGGGCACTGAGTCTTGGCTGAAGTCAGCCTCAGGCTAACGTGAAGATGCTTTCTAGCAAGAAGCTGAGGTCACACATGCTCTGGTCAGCCCATTGCTGCCCATAGCCAGGGCTACCTGCAGCCAGTGCTCTCCAGGGCTGCATCCCTGGGGATCTAACTGACCTCCAAAGACATGGAGACAAAGCTCAGTGGTGTCTGGGAAGCCCTGGCCTGGGCTGTTTGCCCTCTGGCACCCTGGCCCTGCAAGGACATTGCTGTCCAAACCCAAACCTGGCTCTGTGGTTCTGGGGGGAGGCTGCTTCTGGCCAGGGTAAAAGCTCTTTGTAAGGACACCAGAGCTTTGCTCCAAAAAGGTGGTGAGATGCTGCTGGTGCAGAGGAAGAGGTGCTGCCCACCTGGCTGCTTCCCTTCTGGGTTACTGTCCACATCCACTGGGCACTTGGTGCTGCTGACAGGGCAGGCAGGAGGTGGGTGATGGCAGAGGTGCCCGTGGCTGTCCCTGCCAGCTGTCTTGCAGACCTGAGCCCAACCCCCCTGCTCGTGGGCAGCAGGGGCTGTGGTGCTCCCTGCACTTTGCTGCAGAACCACCCAAAAACCTCTCGGTTTGAGGGCAGGTTTGTCCAAGGCGCTTTCAAGTGTCCAAGGCAAGTCTTTGAAGCTGAGGTTCTGACACCCTGCAAGACCTGGCCTCTGTCCCTCACCCAAATCTAACACTCCCTTCTGTCCCTGCCCCACCAGGGCCAGGAACCGGGCAGAGGCTCCTCACTCAGAAGTTCCCCACCTGGCTGTTGTCACCAAAGACCAACGAAGAATTAAGGGGGGGGGGGGGGGGGCGTTCTCTGTAGTTGAGTTTGCTGTGGTCCAGCTCATGTGGCTTCCTTCTCTGTGCAGACATCAACGAGTGTGCCCTCAACCCAGACATCTGCCCCAACGGCATGTGCGAGAACCTGCGCGGCAGCTACCGCTGCATCTGCAACCTGGGCTACGAGTCCGACCCCACGGGCAAGAACTGTGTGGGTGAGTCCAGGGCAGCCCAGCTCGGGGTGGCAGGAGCTCTGTGCTGGTAGGACAGGGTGCTGTGGGCTCACCCAGGTGCAGACCTGCAGCTGGGCAGGAGGTTGAGGTGATCCCACAGGTGGTGGCCTCAGGGACTGTCCCCGTTCAAGGGTGTCTTGAAAAGGTGCTAGAAAAGAAATGGCACCAATGGGACTTCACGTGGATTCCAAGTTGTGTCTTGTGTTTTGGACAAGGGCAGGGAGGGAGAGAACAAGGGGGGATGGATGAAAACTGGAAGAGGTGAGACATGAAGAGGGAATTTTTCACCATGAGGGTGGTGAGAGCCTGGCCCAGGTTGCCCAGGGAAGCTGTGGCTGCCCCATCCCTGGCAGTGTTGAAGGGCAGGTTGGATGGGGCTTGGAGCAGCCTGGGCTGGTGGGAGGTGTCCCTGCCCATGCAGGGGGGTTGGATCTAGATGATCTTGAAGGTCCCTTCCAACCCAAACCATCCCATGATTCTATGATTATTCCAGTGGCTGATTGTTTTCAATGTGAAAAGTTTTCCACTTCTGCCCAATTGTGATCTCCTCGGGAGCAACTCGTGCCCATGACCCCTGACTCCTTGTAAGAAAGGGGATCTCCATCTTCTTGGTAGCCACCATTTAAATCCTGGCACATGTGTTTGATGATTTCATGAAGAACAGGCTGCCCTGCAGCTTATCCATGGTCTGATTCAAAGGTCACTGAAGCCAAAGGAGACCTTGATTTAATCCAGTAGGTTCTGGACTGGACATGAAGTTGGGACTGGATGGTCTTTAAGGTCCTTTCCCTCCTAAACCAGTCTTGTGATTCTGATGCTTTGAGGACAGTCCTGCATTTCTGTGCCTCCCAGGCTGCCAGGGCTCTGTAGGGCTGGCAGAGTAGAAGAGTGGAAGTGGGTGGTGGAGCTGAGCAAGCCCATCTCTCTGCCCACAGACGTCGATGAGTGCACGGTCAACCGCCTGCTGTGCGACAACGGGCTGTGCCGCAACACCCCGGGCAGCTACACCTGCACCTGCCCCAAGGGCTTTGTCTTCAGGACAGAGACAGATACCTGTGAAGGTAAGGTTGACCCCACGGAGAACATCCCCACAAGCCTGAAGGAGCAACAACCTCCAGCTCGAGGTCCTGCCTCAAAGGGAGCTCAAGGTCTGACGTCTCTTTGGTTGACCGCGGTGGTTGGAGCTGGAGCAGGTCCAGGTTTGGGGTTTGTGGGTTGGTTGGGTTTGGTTTTTCTTTTGATTCCTAAGGGGAAATTTCACACTTCATTCAGAAGGGTGGACATCCAAACCCAGAACATCTGGGCTTTGCAGTGACTGAAAACCAGAACAATTTCCTCCAGGCCTCCCAAAATTTTAGCTCAGACCTGGCCAAAATGGCAAGTTCTGGGGGATTGGATTGAAGGTTTGTAGTTTGGAGGTGAGGAAATTGTTCCCTGACCACAGAGTCCTCAAAAGTTGGAGAACTGGCACTTTGCACGTAAATGTCTGTTTAGAGAGAAAAAACACACTGGGATTTTCTGGAAAGAAGGTGGAAAAAGGCAAGTTCTGTGGAGCCTCCCATCTGGTTCAGATGGGTGCATGAAGGTCATGGCTGCTCCCACCTCAGCCAGGAGCAGCCTGAGCAGGCCAGTTCAGTGTTCCCCTGGAGCTGCACCAACCACCCTCAATCCATCCAAACCCTCAATCCATCCAAACTCTCAATCCATCCATTCCCTCAATCCATCCATATCCTTAATTCATCCAAACCCTCAATCCATCCAAACCCTCAATCCATCCAAACCTTCAATCCATCCAAACCTTCAATCCATCCATTCCCTCAATCCATCCATTCCCTCAATCCATCCATTCCCTCAATCCATCCATTCCCTCAATCTGTCCGTAACTTCAATCCACCCAAACCCTCAATCCATCCAAACCCTCAATCCATCCAAACTCTCAATCTATCCATTCCCTCAATCCATCCAAACTCTCAATCCATCCATTCCCTCAATCCATCCAAACTCTCAATCTATCCATTCCCTCAATCCATCCATTCCCTCAATCCATCCAAACTCTCAATCTATCCATATCCTCAATCCATCCATTCCCTCCATCCTGAAGAAGCTCATGTTGTCCATCCATGCCCAACCCCCTTGAGATGGTGCCCACAGGAGTTGTACACACAGGACTCCTACAGCCTGGACTGGTCATCAGCTGAAAAACTCCTTTCATCACCTTCTTTGCTTCTCATCTCCCCCAGTCTCTGGCCCAGAGAGCTGGGTCCCATGGCACTGGCTGTGGTGACAGTCCCTTCCTTCCTGCAGATATCAACGAGTGCACCTCCAACCCTTGTGTCAACGGGGTCTGCAGGAACAATGCTGGCTCCTTTGCCTGTGAGTGCTCCCCAGGCAGCAAACTGGACCCCAGTGGCACCATCTGTGTGGGTAAGGATGTGACCTTCATCAGGCAGCTCTGATACCATCATCAGCCCTTGTTGCTCATCGGAAGCAAGGCCCATGGTCCTGCCTTGGGGGTGGGGACCCTTTGAGGCCTCTCTCACCTGGTGTTTCCTTGGTTGTTGGTAACAATTGTCTCTCTCGTGCACCCAGGGAGCCTGAAAAGGTGCCACCTCAGGCAGTGCTGTGGCTGACACAGAAGTCCCCAACTGTGCTGCAGCAAGAGAAAGCACAGACCTGGGGGCCCAGGGCATCAGGGGGGTGTGTTCTCACACACCAGATGGGTTTCCAATGAGCTGACACTAGGACCCATCACAATGAAGTAAATCCCTTCTCATCAAGGTGAGAAGGTGCTCACTTTCCATCCCTAGATGGTCAGGGCCTTGCAAAACATCCCTGAGGCAGCTGGAGAGAAAAAGGACAATTTGTACCCAGAAGAGGAGCAGGTTGGGAGCAGGAAAAGGGCAGGAGACAGAACTGGTGCAATAGCAGTTATGTCAGAGAGCACAGAAATGCTGGTGGGACCAGCACAGCAGTGGGACAGGGCTCTGGGGACCAGCACAGCAGTGGGACAGTGATCTGGGGACCAGCACAGCAGTGGGACAGAGCTCTGAGGACCAACACAGCAGTGGGACAGGGCTCTGGGGACCAGCACAGCAGTGGGACAGCTCTGGGGACCAGCACAGCAGTGGGACAGGGCTCTGGGGACCAGCACAGCAGTGGGACAGGGATCTGAGGACCAGCACAGCAGTGGGACAGCTCTGGGGACCAGCACAGCAGTGGGACAGGGCTCTGGGGACCAGCACAGCAGTGGGACAGGGATCTGAGGACCAGCACAGCAGTGGGACAGGGCTCTGGGGACCAGCACAGCAGTGGGACAGAGCTCTGGGGACCAGCACAGCAGTGGGACAAGGATCTGGGGACCAGCACAGCAGTGGGACAGGGCTCTGGGGACAAACACAGCTTGTGTCCATGCTGCAAAGTGCTTGGCCTCCATCCTAGAAGGTAAAGAGACACTGGAGAGCAACAGTCACACTGCATCTCAGGGGTGGTTTCTCCCAGCTGCTTCTCGAGGTTGCCACGAAGCTGGGACCTCCTCCACGGAGCAGCTCTTCACTCCCCCCTTGTCTTTGCCCCCACAGACAGCATGAAGGGGACGTGTTGGTTGAACATCCAGGATGGGCGTTGTGAGGTGAACATCAACGGGGCCACGCTGAAGTCAGAGTGCTGTGCCACCCTGGGGGCAGCCTGGGGCAGCCCCTGCGAGCGCTGCGAGATCGGTGAGGCTCTGCTGGCCACGGCCACCAGCAGGACAGCAGGTCACCCATTTCTTGCCCAAATGTGGCAAGTGGGTTGGGGGAGGTTCTTCTTCCTCTCTGCTCTGCCCGGGTGAGGGTCAATCTGGAGTGTCGGGTCCAGTTCTGGGCTGCCCAGGTCAGGAAGGACAAGGAGCTACTGGAGAGAGTCCAGCCCAGGGCACTGAGATGCTGAGGGGGCTGGAGCATCTGCCTGGGAGGAAAGGCTGGGAGAGCTGGGGCTGCTCAGCTGAGAGAAAAGGAGGCTGAGGGGGGATCTGATCAGTGCTGGTCAATATCTCCAGGGGGTGGCAGGAGGATGGGGCCAGACTCTGCTCAGGGGTGCCCAGGGACAGGACAAGGGGCAATGGGCACAAACTGGAGCACGGGAGGGTCAAGCTAAACATGAGGAAACACTTCTTGACTCTGAGGGTGACAGAGCCCTGGGACAGGCTGCCCAGGGAGGCTGTGGAGTCTCCATCCCTGGAGACATTCCCAGCCTGGATGTGTTCCTGTGGGATCTGCTCTGGGTGAACCTGCTCTAGCAAGGACTAGATGATCTCCAGAGGTCCTTTCCAACCCCACCATTCTGTGATTCCTTGCTGACATTCTTCTGGTCTCTTGCAGACACTGCCTGTCCCCGAGGATACGCCAGGATGAAGGGGGTCACGTGTGAAGGTAAAGTGCTGCAGGATGCAGAAGACTGGTTTTCCTGGGAACATGGTCATTGTTTATTTGCTGCTCTCCAGCATCTTTAAGTCTGGTGGGAGAACTACACTTTCTGACCCTTTGTTGGACTCTCCATGATGTCCATCTCCCTCTTACACAGAGGAGCCCAGAACTGGACCCAGCACCCAACTGTGGCCTCACCAGTGCTGAGTAGAGGGGAGGGATCATCTCCCTTGACCTGCAGGCAGCAGCCCAGGATACCATTCACCTTCTTTGCAGCAAGGCCACGTTGCTCTCTCACCTTCAACTTAGTGTCCACCAGGACCACCAGGTCCTTTCCTACCAAGCTTCTTTCCAGCTGGGTGACCCACAGCATGTTTTGGTGCCTGGGATTGATCCTCCCCAGCCGATTTTGAAGCTACCTCTTCCAGCCCATCAACACCTCATCCATGAGGATCTTCTGGGAGACAGTGCCAAAGTTCTTACTGCAAACTAGGTGGACAATGTCCATCACTCTTCCCTCCCCTACCAGGCCAGTCATTTCATCACAGAATTTTATCAAGCTCCTCAGTTATATCTTCCCCATGGTCGATCTGTGCTGACTTCCTTGACGTTCACATGCCTGGAAATGGTTTCCAGGTTGGGCTTCTCCATCAACAGTACCATGTTTGTGAGCCCTGGTTGCTCTGCTGGTGCTGTGCCAACCCTGGACACGTGCAGCAGGCCCAGCCAGTCTGTCTGTCCATCTCTGACAAGGTTATGTCAGATGGACAGATGCTTCCTCTGGCAGAGCTGTCCAGGCACGGCTGTGGCTGGAGCGTCTTTCATTGTCACCAGTGGCCAGTTGTCATCTGCTGGGCAGCTCTGGGCTCCTTGCCTCTCCTCCAGGAGCCCCTCAGGGCCACAGTGGGCTTGGCCGGGTGCCACGCTCGTGCCTGTCACTGTTTTGTTTGTGCCCACAGACGTGAACGAGTGCGAGGTGTTCCCGGGGGTCTGTCCCAATGGCCGCTGCGTCAACACGGCCGGTTCCTTCCGCTGCGAGTGCCCCGAGGGCCTGACCCTGGATGGCACCGCCAGGACCTGCGTGGGTAAGGATGCCTCATCCCAGCCCCTCCTGGCCTCTGCTCAGAACCTCTCTGCAGAGGTCCCACCGCCGCCGCCACGTCCTGGGAGCTGCGTGATGGCAGGTGGTGCCAAACCCAGCAGCCCCAGCGAGGCAAGGCTGGCACAGCTGCGGGTCCCCGGGGCCAGCCTGGGGTGGAGTCATTCTCCTGGGGTGGGCTTCAGGGGTAGCCAAAGAGACAACCTGGCTGCAGGATCTGAAGCAACTCCTGGCTGCTTTCTGGGCACTCAGTGACAAACCTCTGCCCTTCCCAGGGGCCATCTGCTACCAGCTGCACCATGGACATTCTCTGGCCTCTCCTTACCGACAGGCTGGCCATGTCCATGGTGTTACCTCTTTCATAACATCCCAAACAAGGTGACCTCATCCAAATGGCCCATACCTGGGCATTGTTTGGAGGATGTCCCAGCCAAAGCTGTCCCAGGGACCTCACTAACTACTACCCTGCTAGACTAGAGCAGGGCAGATTTAGGTGAGACATTAGGAAGAAGTTCTTTACAGTGAGGCTGGTGGAAGAGGTTGCCTAGAGAGCTGTTGGAGGCCCCATTCCTGGAGACATCCAAGGTCAGGTTTGACCGGGTTCTGAGCAACCCAATCTAGTGAAAAAGGTCCCTGTAGAACCTGTAACCCAGAATGAACCAGTGTCAAGAGGGCTGCCCAATCCACCCGGATCAGCCAACGATGGGACTCACAACTGCAAACCAGAAGCTCAGCTTCCTGCTGTGGCTGGGTCCAAGCCAATCAGTGAATTGAAAAGCAGGAATGACATCCAGAAAAACAAATTCTCCAAAACCAGAGAGATTGGGAAATCAGAAAAGTGAACACAGGGATGGGCATGAGGGTCCTCCTCCCCCAAACATCTCTGCACTGCAGGGGGGGACTGGCCTAGGTGACCTCGAAAGATCCCTTCCCACCCCACATAGACATGAGTCTATGATGACAGAAGGTGCTGGGGGTGGCTTCAGCAGAGGCTGGGTGCTGCAGGCAGGGGCTGAGCTCTGCTGTGTCCCCAGACGTGCGTGTGGAGCAGTGCTACATGAGGTGGGATGAAGATGAGTGCACGGAGCCCCTGCCCGGCAAGTACCGCATCGACATGTGCTGCTGCTCCGTGGGCTCAGCCTGGGGCAGTGAGTGTGAGGAGTGTCCCAGGGTGGGCTCCAGTGAGTACAAGGCCATCTGCCCCAGGGGACCTGGCTTTGCCAACCGAGGAGACGTGCTTTCTGGAAGGCCCTTCTACAAAGGTGAGAGGAAAGGTGGGAGGTGCTGCTGGTGGGCTGTGTTCAGGAACCTGCTGCCGGCCCCGGGTTCCTTGCAGAGCTCCCCTCCCTGAAAGGCTGCTCTGCTGCCTTCACCCCACAGATGTGAATGAATGTAAGGTCTTCTCTGGCCTCTGCACTCATGGGACCTGTCGAAACACCATTGGCAGCTTCAGGTGTATCTGTGGCAACGGCTTTGCTTTGGATGCTGAGGAGAGGAACTGCACAGGTAAGGGAAGAGTAGCCCCCCCCTCAGGCCACTCCTGCCCATCTTGCTGCCTCTTCCCTGCCCTGTGGGCTGCTGGGCATGATGGTGCTGCCCAGAGGAGACATGGCAGTTGTCTTGGGGCCGTGCTGAGAAGCCCAGGGCAGGACCATGAGCAGAAAGCTCCTCCTGCTCCTGGGACGAAGCGTCCCGCAGCAGAGGGGCAGCTCAGCTGCTGCCTCTCCCTTCAGGGCGAGCAGTTCCTTGGCTGCTGGCTCACACCTCCCAGGCCTTCTCCGCTGCAGGGTGGGCAGCTGGGGTGGTGCTGCAGCCTGTCCTGCCTCCAGCCCCTGCTCTTCCTCCCCGCAGACATCGACGAGTGCCGCATCTCCCCGGACCTGTGCGGCCACGGCACGTGCGTCAACACCCCGGGCAGCTTCGAGTGCGAGTGCTTCGAGGGCTACGAGAGTGGCTTCATGATGATGAAGAACTGCATGGGTGAGGACCCCTCCTGGGCAGGGCAGCACCCTCCCTCTTCTGCAGCAGGGAAGAAAGCAGCTGAGGCCAGATGCTCGGTGCCAAGCAGCTTGCTGGGTGTCTGGGTGTCCAGCTAACTCTTCTCTGGGATCAAGGGAAAGCTCCTCCTTGCCTTCCAGGGAAGTTATGGGAGGCCCTGAGGTGCAGAGAGCCCTGGGAGGCTCAGATCTCCCCAGGGCAGAGGGTCTTCTGCCTTGCTTTGGTTGGAAGGGGAGAGAGAAGAATGTTCTGGGTGTAGGTGGCAGCACCACAGATGTAGCCCTGGAGGACAGCAAAGCATGGCAGGGTGGGTGGGTTTAGACTGGACATTAGGAACAATTGTTTCACAGCAGGAGTGGTCAGACACTGGAACAGGCTGCCCAGGGAGGTGGTGCTGGAGTCACCATCCCTGGATGTGTTGAAGGGTCGTTTGGATGTGGTGTTGGTGGAGATGGTTTAGGGGAGAACTTTGTAGAGTAGGGATGCTGGTTGGACTGGGTGATGCCAAGGGGCTTTTCCAACCTGGATGGTTCTATGATTCTACGTGCAAAGTGAAGTCAGGGCTCCACGAGACACAGCCCAGACTCTCTTAAGCTGGAGGACCTAAAGGGAGAGGCCACGTCCCCAGCAAGGCTTGGCTGGAGCCCCAGACCCCTCCAGAGAAGGAGGTGTGGGTGGTGTGTGTTATGGGGACCAACAGCCCCTCAGTGCCAGGTGCCCCTGGGAGCCCCAGGGCTCTGCACCATCCAGAGCAAGGACAGACCCTGAAATGTTGCCAGACCTGAAGCCCAGCCTGGCAGCTTTCCCTCAGAGACCTCCATGTATGAGGCCAGAGCACCTGGCCTGCTGGTGCCCCAAGAGCTGGGGAAGGAGACTGGGAGCCCAGGCCAGCACCAGGGAGGACTCTGGGTGCCAGACCAGGGCAGCATCCTGGGCCCTTCCTGCCACCACACTCATGGGACATCGTTGGTCCTGCCCTGCTGCCTCCTGGCCACCATTAGCCCACAGGGGAACCCACACTGGGAGCCTGTGGGGCCACCAACCAGCTTTCTCATGGTCCTTTCCCATCCCTTTGCTGCTTCCTGTAGCCCAAGGGCATTTCCCTGCAACCCCAGGGCAACGTTGCCTTTCCTTTTTGTTCCATAAGGCCTTTTATTTCCTTCTTCATGTTGTGCAACGTTTATTCTTGTCCTTTTCCTTCACTGGGACCTTCCCTTGCACCAAACCTTGGCCACTAAACCTTCCATCTTGTTTCAGCCACCAGCAGCTGGAGCCTGAGCAATTGCCCTGGAGCTGGGACATGATCCATGCCTGGTATTTTCATTCCTGCTACAGAAGGAGATGGCAACCTTGATACTGGGGATTGGCAAGGAGACAGGGGAGCTCTGCCAGCCCAGCAGCTGGGACTGGGAGCTCCAAGTCTTACACACACTTGGCTGTGTCCTTTGTGTGATTCTCATCTCCCTCTACTCCTTTTCAGTCTTCTGTTTCCATCTATTCTTTCTTCTGCCACTGATTCTTGACATAGCCACCCATCTCCAGGCATGATTAAGGTCATCTCTTCAACCCTGACATTCAACCAGAGCTTTTCAAACACCATTGCAGAATGTTCCTCAGCTTGTAGCTCTCTTTGTGTGGTACCCAATCCATGCCACCACAGTTATCTTCTTAGCTTGGTTCAATGGTGTCTCACACACCACACCAGTCATTTTAATCCAGTTACATGATGCTTGGTGCCTTTTCTAGATAACAGATCATCCTTGTGAGTTGCTGTCAGTTTTATCATCAGGAGATCACTGCTGAGATCACTTAGACCTGTTATTTCCACTCCTATATTAGGAGACACCATGAGCTTTGGTCTTCCTAGCACTGCTTGGTCTGTTATTGCCCATCCCAATGGGCTTTAATGCCATGAAATCCAGTCCCTCCCCTGGCATGAGATGATGGAGATGCACCTTGCTCAGCTGGAGGTTCACCAGCTTGTGTCTCTTCCAGCTCTTCATGTTGCTGATGGATCCACTTGGGCTGCTTTCCACTCACCCTTTTCTACAGTGACTCTCAACCTGCTCTCACATGTGATCTCTAAGCACCTCTGGCTGTTTCTGCCCCTTTCCTTGGGATCTGCAGCAGTTCCATACCAGCTCCACCCATTCATCAGGCTCCCATCCAGCTCCCCAGACACCTGCACAGACCAAATCCTTCATGAGAAGTTCTGGTAGACCAGCTGCACCCTTCCACCCCACTCTGTTTCCAGTGACAATGACAAGGGCTCCTTTTCACCTGCCCACTTCCACATCCTTTACCCTCAGTGAATTCTTTACAGCTCCTCCCATCTGGCCACTGCTGATTTTTGTTCTGTCAAGTTCTCATCTGGTTTCAATTGCCTCATTCTTGTTTGGAGCTTAAAAAAAAATCCCATGAATGACCTCAGTACCTCACTTTGTCTCCAACAAGTCAGCCAGACTGTTGCTGTCCTCTAATTCCTGGCATACCACGTTCCTCTTCTCCTCTGTCTAGCCAGACTAACTTGTCTGACTGACCTAGTCTGAATGTTCTGCTCTTTCTTCTTGGCTTGGGCTTCCAAACCACATCAGTCTGTGACAGGATTCAAGAGCACTTAGTGATTTCTCGTATTTGATTCTCTGGTTTCTTTACAGATTTTCTTCTCCCTGCCACTGCCCTGGTTTTGGCTTTGCTGTACAATTTGTAGTGTGGGTCACCAAGCTCACCCTGAGCATCTTCCTCCTCCAGTTCTGGGTCACTGGGAAGGTCACCATCCCCACCAATGGCCTGATGACTTCTTGCAGTCATGAGGTTTCTGAATAATTAGGGGGACTTGGGACAAGGGCAGGGAGGGAGAGGACAAGGGGGGATGGATGAAAACTGGCAGAGGGAGATGGAGGTGAGACATGAGGAGGGAATTCTGGAGTGTGAGGGTGGTGAGAGCCTGGCCCAGGTTGCCCAGGGAAGCTGTGGCTGCCCCATCCCTGGCAGTGTTGAAGGGCAGGTTGGATGGGGCTTGGAGCAGCCTGGGCTGGTGGGAGGTGTCCCTGCCCATGCAGGGGGGCTGGATCTTGATGATCTTTGAAGTCCTTTCCCACCCAAACCATTTTAGGATTCTATGGTATCTTTAGATAAGGATGTTGTGTTTCATTGCTCTCTTTTCTCATGCTCAGCTGCACAATTCCACCTTATCTCTGTTTCTAGGTGACAGGGGATTGAGTCATTCCAGCCCAGAGCCTGGTGTGACACTGGCATTGCCTGTGGGCAAGGATTAACTTCTTTCCACCCAAGAACTTGGCTTCAGCCCCATGAGGGAGGAATTCTTGCCAGCCCCTGGCAATAGACACCATCAGCACTGATCCTGCAGGGCACTGGGAACCGTGTCCCACCCCAGAGAACTGGAGGTGCAGAGCCTGGGGGACTGTCCCCCCATGGTCAGATGGCTTCCAGTCCTCTTTAGCTGTAGATAAACTGAAAATCCCAACAGAGTGTTTTATTCAAGTGAAGTGAAAGCTGGTGGACAATAAGGGAGCTGGGAGTTATTTTTCCAGTCTAGATAATCTGCACAAAGCTCAGAAACTCTTTCCTCCTGCTGTTCCCCAAGTGGGAACTTCAACCAGAAATCCACCAGGCTCTGCCAAGCCACTGCCATGTTCATTTTGTGACATCCTTCTGTTTTGGGAGATGCCTCTGGTGGTGGGACTGCGATCCATGGTGCCACCACCACTCCATTAGCTGGAAAACCCAGCTGGAGGGGACAACCCACCACCTCTCCTGTGGTTCTCTGCAGATATCAACGAGTGTGAGCGGGACCCTCTGCTGTGTCGTGGTGGGATCTGCATGAACACAGATGGCAGCTTTGAGTGCATCTGTCCCCCTGGCCATGAGCTGACTCCTGAAGGGAACACCTGCATAGGTGAGATGATGGAAAGCCACGTCATGACCAGAGCCTGTTTGAGGGTGATGGGACTTGGATCTCATGCTGAGCATGTGGATCTCTCCTTCCAATCCCGTGTGTGGGTAGAACACACTCTTCCAGGGGTTAGAACACACTCTTCCAGGGGTTAGAACACACTCTTCCAGGGGTTAGAACACACTCTTCCAGGGGTTAGAACACACTCATCCAGGGGTTAGAACACACTCATCCAGGAGGGACCAAAGTCACTCCCAGGGTTTCATTGTACTTACAATGTCTGTTGTTCTACCTGCCCTTCACTGAAGACTGACCAATGGGACAGTGACAAGTTTGGAGACAGCAGTAGGTGGGGGGTACCCAGGGGTGGGCAGCAATGGTGCTGAAGGTGGCCTCAGCATGGCTGGCTGCTCAGACCCTTCCTCCCACTGCAGACATCAACGAGTGCTCCCTCAGTGACAACCTGTGTCGCAACGGACGCTGCGTCAACGTCATCGGGACCTACCAGTGCGCCTGTGACTCGGGCTTCCAGGCCACCCTGGACAGGCAGGGCTGTGTGGGTGAGTGCTCCCCTTGGCCAAAAAGCTGTGCCAAGACCCATCCAGGACCCTCCTGGCCTCCTCCTTCTTTGTGTGGGCTGTGTGAGGGCAAAGCAAGGGGAGACCTCTTGGCGCTGCAGGTGAGGGGCTCTCACCAGCTGTGAAACCACCGTGGTTGGCAGAGGAGGCAGGAGGTGCTTTCTGCTGGCTGGAGGAGCTTTTGTTTCCTCTTCAGCACCTCTCCCAGCCCAGTCTTTGCTGCTGGCACCGGGGCTGAGCAGCTCTGCCTTCCCTTTCTCCCCAGACATTGACGAGTGCACCATCACCAACGGGGGCTGCGACACCCACTGCTCCAACTCGGAGGGCAGCTACGAGTGCAGCTGCAGTGAGGGCTACGCCCTGATGCCAGACAAGAGGTCCTGTGCAGGTGAGCAGGAGGCTCAGGGTGCTGCCCCAGGGACCTCTGGGGTCCCTTGCCAGCCAGCCACACTGTTGGCTTCAGGTTGGGGAAGGGTCTCGTGTTTTAAGTCACTTCCAGAGTGGTGATTTCCCTGGTTTTGCTCTGCACTGCTCAAGCATCGTGTCCAGCTCCTGAGCCCTCAACACAAGAGGGACATGGAGCTGCTGGAACAAATCCAGAGGAGGCCACAAAAATGATCTGAGGGCTGGAGCAGCTCTGCTCTGGAGCCAGGCTGGGAGAGTTGGGGTGTTCAGCCTGGAGAAGAGAAGGCTCCAGGGAGACCTGAGAGCAGCTTCCAGTGCCTGAAGGGGCTCCAGGAAAGCTGGGGAGGGGCTTGGGACAAGGGCAGGGAGGGAGAGGACAAGGGGGGATGGATGAAAACTAGAGCAGGGCAGGTTTAGGTGAGACATTAGGAAGAAGTTCTTTACCATGAGGGCGGTGAGACACTGGAACAGGTTGCCCATAGATGTGGTGGAGGCCCCATCCCTGGAGGTATTTAAGGTCAGGCTTGACAGGGCTCTGAGCAACCTGATCGTGTTAAAAAGGTCCCTGTGCACTCCAGGGGAGGTTGGACTAGGTGACCTTGAAAGGTCCCTTCCACCCCCACACCTTCCACGATTCTGTTATTCCATCCAGCCCCTCCTTAGAGGCTCCAGACTCCTGCAACTACACAGTTTGGAGCAAAGCCCCTCCTGGGACTCCCTCCTGCTCCCACAGGTCCCATTGAGTGGCTCTAACATCTTCCCTTTGGCCACGGTCTCCTCTCTCTAGACATTGATGAATGTGAGGACAACCCAGACATCTGTGATGGTGGGCAGTGCACCAACATCCCCGGCGAGTACCGCTGCCTCTGCTTCGATGGCTTCATGGCATCCCTGGACATGAAGACCTGTATTGGTGAGGACAAGTCTGCCCTGGGGACCTGCCAGAGCTGGCAGAGGGAGGAAGGTTGGCCCAGAGTCAGGTGATGGTTGTTGTGGTGTTCCAAGCAAGTCCTTTTTCTCCTGCAGATGTGAACGAGTGTGATCTGAACCCGAACATCTGCCTGCACGGCGAGTGTGAGAACACCAAGGGCTCCTTCATCTGTCACTGCCAGCTGGGGTACTTTGTCAAGAAGGGAACCACAGGCTGCACAGGTGGGAACTCACCAGACCTGGAGCTGGGGCTGCTGGTGGGAGGCTCCACAAACACCTCCTGGAGCTGCCGTGGAGGGAACACTGTTCCTGCAGTGGGAGATGCTGTGGATGGCAGGGATGGGGGGGGAGGTGCTGGAGACCCTTCTTCTGCATGCAGGAGTGAACACTTCCCTAGTTGGTAGCCAAGCCAGGGACCTGCCCTTCCATTTTGTCTTCATCTTCTAGAGCTGAGCACAGATCAGGGCAGGGGCCAGTGGGTACAAACTGGAGCACAGGAGGTTTCACCTGAATACAAGAAAATCCTTCTTGACTCTGAGGGTACCAGAGCCCTGGGACAGGCTGCCCAGGGAGATTGTGGAGTCTCCATCCCTGGAGACATTCCAGCCCCACCTGGATGTGTTCCTGTGGGATCTGCTCTAGGGGGGCAGGGGGTTGGACTAGATGATCCCCAGAGGTCCCTTCCAGCCCTGATGACTCTATGACTCCTCAGCTCTGGGGTGTCGCTCCAGGCAGGTGTTACCCCAAAGCTCATTGTTCCCACCCTCTGGGGTTCAGGCTCATTGGTGTCCAGACCCAGGTGCCCCCTGCCCTCCTGGAGGAGCTGTGTCAGCTCTGGTGTCCTCCTTCCCTCCTGCAGACATCGATGAGTGTGAGATCGGGGCTCACAACTGTGACATGCACGCCTCCTGCATCAACGTGCCCGGCAGCTTCAAGTGCAAGTGTCGGACAGGCTGGCTGGGAGATGGGCTGAAGTGCAACGGTGAGTTCCCACCCCTGGAGAGGACCTTGGTGAGTCCAGGTGCTCTGTGGGCACCTCTGAAGGCTCTGCTGAGCCGGTGCCTGCACCTACTTCTAGCCCCAGGAACCCCCCGCGTGAGGATTTATGGAAGTGTGGGGAGACGTGGGGGTGTGACAGAGGGGTGGGGGTGTCCCCTGAGTCTGTCAAGGCCAGGTCTGTGAAGGCCTCAAGCTGTAAATGTGGGGGTGAAGACCTTTGTTTGTGGGGTGTGGAGCAGGTGGGCATGGCAGGGCGTGGGGGTCAGAGCAGAGGTGTGGCTGTGGGGGGGGGGTGCTGGGGCACAGGGGGGTGCGTGGGCAGGGGTAGAAGGTGTGGGAGGCCTGGGGTGGGGGGTGTTGGGAGGGTGTCAGGGTGTCACTGTGCCTCAGTGCCAGCGTCAGCACGGCCAGGACAGTGTCTTGTGGCCATGGAGGCTCAGAGGGATGTGCTGGAGCCTCATGAGTGCTCCAAGTCCCCGCGGGCTGCAGCCTCCTGGGCCCTTTCCTGGGGTCCCACACGAGCTGCCCGAGGCTTAGAGGAAGGTCTGGGAAGGCAAAATGCTGAGGTGGTGATCTCCCTGTGCAGACCTGGACGAGTGTGCCACGGAGGAGCACAAGTGCAACCTGAACGCCAACTGTGTCAACACCCCGGGCTCCTACCGCTGCGCCTGCCGAGAGGGCTTCAACGGGGATGGTTTCTCCTGCTCAGGTGAGGCCCGTGGGCTCCACTGCCAGCAGGGAGGGGGCTTGTGTGTCCTGGGACATGGGGTCACCCCCTCTCAACCACCGGCCTGGCTCAGCACCCATCTGGGGTTCCCCAAAGCTGATGACCCCCCCCGCCCCCTAAAATGCCACTGCAGCCTGGTCTGCACCAAAGCCTGCTCAGATGCCTTCAGCACAGACCCACCTTCACCTCAGCAGGGCTTTGGGGGGCAACCGAGGCAACGAGAAGTGTTTGCAGCCCCCTCCTCGTCGCCTCCCAGCAATGGGGTTGGGGGGTAAAAAAGTTGTGGGCATTTCCTGGGCCAGCTGAGGGGAAGCTCCCAGGTGGACCCCACGTCAGGCTCGTGCTTGGCTCTCCCTAGATGTGGACGAGTGTGCAGACAACGTGAACCTGTGTGAGAATGGGCAGTGCCTCAATGCCCCCGGGGGCTACCGCTGCGAGTGCGAGATGGGCTTCAACCCCACGGAGGACAGCAAGGCCTGCCAGGGTGAGTGCCACAGTCTGAACTGCTGCTCCAAGAGATCCCAGAACTGCTGCTCCAGGAGATCCCAGAACTGCTACTCCAGGAGATCCCAGAACTGCTACTCCAGGAGAACCCAGAACTGCTACTCCAGGAGACCCCGTGTCCACCTCCTTTCTGGCCTTGTCCCTCTGCTGTCACCACCTGATGGGTTTCTAACCAAGACCCACCATCCCCTGGTGGTTCAAGGCTCCTGAGGTGCCAGCTCTTCACGTAGAGGAGCTGGTCCCCAGCCTGCAGGTGTGTCCATGCAAGATGTGGACAAAACAGGGGTGAGGGGAGAGGGTGTGCACACAGCATGCCTGGTCCTGCTCACCCAGGAGGTGGTCACCCATGGCACTAGAACTTTCCTCAGATAGCTTACCCACAGCTGTGGCTGTTCGTTGTGATGGGATCAGGAGAGACCTGTTGTGGACCAGGTTCTGACTCAGGACCACTCTGCCAGGTCCTGAGTACCCAGCTCTCCCTGTTTTGCAGACATTGATGAGTGCACCTTCCAGAACATCTGTGTCTTTGGGACCTGCCAGAACCTGCCCGGGATGTTCCGCTGTGCCTGCGACGATGGGTATGAGCTGGACAGGAGTGGAGGCAACTGCACAGGTACAGGACTTCACTGCTGTGTCACCTGCTGGTGGGAACTTGCCCTGACCATCCCAGGGGGTGGCAGCAGCAGCCTGAAGCCAACTAAACATCCCTGGGGGACCTGGTGATGTGTCTTTGCTCTTGGCAAGGTGCTGCTGGAAGGAGGCCCCTCGGTGGGTGGGGAGGGAAGTTGGGTGGGTCCTGCTCTTTTCTGCTGACTCTGGGCCAGGGGGTGCAAGGTAGGACAAGGTGAGGTCTTGAAGAGCTCCACCTTGACATGAAGAGCCTTAGAAACACCAGGGTGGTGGGGGTACAGCCTGAAGACACAGTGCAGAGCTCAGGGTTGTGTCTGTGGCAGTTGTCCTCTTCAGTCTTTGTCTCTCCCACCTTTTTCAGACATCAATGAATGTGCAGACCCTGTGAACTGCATCAATGGCTTGTGTGTCAACACCCCAGGCAGCTACCTGTGCAACTGTCCCCAGGACTTCGAGCTCAACCCCACTGGGGTGGGCTGTGTGGGTGAGTGGGGACCTGTGTGGAGACCACCCCTTCCACCCAAGAGCTTGGTGCTCCTTCTTGTTGGTCCCACATAGCTGGAATTAGCCACTCCCAGGGACTGCCCACGGTCTGTCCTACAAAATACCTGGCTGTCCATGATGGGCTGACCCCTGCAGCAGCACAGAACCCACCTCCTGGCCCACCTCGTGTCACTCTCCTGGTTGAAACCACGTTATTCCTTCAGCCTCAGCCCTAGAGGTAGCAAAGTGCCACTGACACTGGCAGGAGGGAGAACCTGCACCACCAACAGCTGCCTGGGCAACTCTGGAGCTGTTCTGGAGTGTCTGGAAGGCCCTGGGTGGCATTATTTGGGTCATTCTCCCTGGCCAGACTGAAGACAGGCCACCCTGCCGTGACCTCTGGGTGATACAGAGTGGCTTTTGCCAGACAAGGTGGGCACCCTTCATCCTTGAAGGGTTCCCAAAGCCATGAGCTTCAGGGACAGCCTGGATGGGGTTTACACCACAGCTGGGTGGCCACCTGGGACAGGACCTGGAGCTTTAACCCTCTCCCTGCTTCTCGAGGCCTTTCGTTCCTGCTGGGCACACGAGCCTTGACTGGAGCAGCTTTGCTCACCCAGCCCTGTCTTTGTGCAGACACCCGTGTTGGGAACTGCTTCCTGGACACCCAGGATCGAGGAGATGGAGGCATCTCCTGCAGTGCAGAAATTGGAGTTGGGGTCACTCGGGCGTCCTGCTGCTGCTCGTTGGGTCGTGCGTGGGGCAACCCCTGTGAGCTTTGTCCTCCAGCCAACACAAGTGAGTTGGGGGGATGTCTGGGGTGAACTTGGGCATGGGCTGGTGGGCAGAGCAGAGAGGCATGTGGACACTTCCCTGTGGCTTCCCAGCTCAGGCTTGGGGGTCCTGCATGCAGGATGTGCCATCATCATGGTGGAGCAAGGGAAGCTGAGGGAGAAGATTGCAATCCTGTTGTCTCAGGACAGCACTAGATGGGTGGAGCAGGGCAGGGGAGAGGTGAAGTGGGGTGGGGGAGACCAGGCTGGTTGTACCTGGGGATCCAGGTTAGGAACCTGAACCTGGGTTGTACCTGGGGGTCCAGGTTGTACCTGGGGGTCCAGGTTGGGAACCTTCCTAGTCCAGCGGGCTGGGGAGGAGCAGTGGATCTGGAATAACCCTGACCAGGGGTGGGCAGGCAGAAGGAGAGCAGCCAAATGAGCTCGGTGTGTGGTGGGAGCCCAGGCTGTTCCACCTGGATCACTGTCACCATCCTCCTGGCCTGTTTCTCCTGGGTTTCTGCTGGTTCTCCCTACCCCTCATGGGAACCCACTCAGCTCAGGATCTCCCTGCATTACTTTTTCCACAGCTGAGTACAAGACTTTGTGCCCTGGAGGAGAAGGTTTTCGGCCCAACCCCATCACTGTCATCCTGGAAGGTAGGCCAGCCCAACCTCCAAAGCCAAGCCCACCCACCCCCTGACCACCAAGTGATAAAGAAGCCAGTGTGTGTCCTCCTTGGACGTTCTCCGAGGAGGCGCAGCCACCTGGATGAGCTTCCCAGGCTCCAGGGAGGGCTGGAGGTGGTGGGATGACCCCGTGAGGATCCCGAGGTGAAGACTCTGGGGTGAAGGCACCTGGGTGACCCTCTCCTTGCTTCTCCCCCTTCCCAGACATCGACGAGTGCCAGGAGCTCCCGGGGCTCTGCCAGGGAGGCAACTGCGTCAACACCTTCGGCAGCTTCCAGTGTGAATGTCCCCTGGGGTACTACCTGAACGAGGACACCCGGATCTGTGAAGGTACCTGCCCCTGCTGCTGGGCCTGCCTGGGTGTGCAGACACCTGTGGGGGGGGTGCAGACACCTGTGGGCGGGTGCAGACACCTGTGGGGGTGCAGACACGTGTGCGCGACAGAGCTGGCTGAGCTGCCCTAGGAGCTGCTGGCAAAATCCCTTCCTCTTCCACTCTTCCCATCCTCATCCCATCCCCTTCTTCCAAACATCCAAGCAGGATCACTTGACCATTTATGGCCAGAAGATGCTTCTTCCATTGTAGAGGTCGTTGTGCATCAGTGTGGGCTTTTGTCTCATGGCCAAAAGGAGAAACTGTGAATTAAGTACAAGTTGGGTACAAGTTGCTCCTGGGGAGATTCCAGTTGGTCTCCAGGAGGAAATTTTCCCTCCTGATGTCTGACCAGTTTAAAGCCCTTGTCCTGTCACTGCCCTCTCTGGTGAAAAGTCTCTCCCCATCTTTCCTGTAGCCCCTTCAGGTTCTGCAAGGCCATTAGAAGGCCTCCAGGGAAGTGGTGGGTTCTCCAACATGGGACACTCTTCAGATTCCGTTGGACAGGGGGCTGGGCCACCTTGTCTAGGTTGGACCAGATGATCTTCGAGGTCCCTTCCAACCTGGTGTGGCTTCTCTGTGTCTCTCTTGGGCAGATATTGATGAGTGCTCTGCTCACATCGGGATCTGTGGCCCCGGGACCTGCTACAACACCCTGGGCAACTACACCTGTGTGTGCCCACCGGAGTACATGCAAGTCAACGGAGGGAATAACTGCATGGGTATGGCATGGGGACCCCTGGGAGGGGACCTGGCCCTGCCCTGCCCCTGGGAGGGGACCTGGCCCCCATCTTGAGCTTGTGAGGGGACAGGGGGGCTGAGCAGAAGGGCTGGAGCAGGGGCTGGAGGGTCAGGATGTCCCTCCCCATGTTCCTGCACCGTGCACGTTGTCCGTGCCAGCAGGTAGAGGGAGAATGGCTGGAATGGGGTGGGGAGGGACCCAGCAGAGCCTTGTACCCACCTGCCACGGGCAGCACCCCAGGCTCTCCTTGGAGCAGGCCCCCAGTGTCACCTGTGGGCTCTGAGCACCAGGACAGGGCAGACTGGAACATCCTCAGCAATGAGCACTCTGGGGCTGGGAACACCCATCCCTGGGGCTGGGAACAACCACCCCAGGGCTGGGAACAACCATCCCGGGGCTGGGAACACCCATCTCTGGGGCTGGGAACACCCATCTCTGGGGCTGGGAATACCCATCTCTGGGGCTGGGAACAACCATCCCGGGGCTGGGAACACCCATCTCTGGGGCTGGGAATACCTGTCTCTGGGACTGGGAACACCCATCCCTGGGGCTGGGAACAACCATCCCTGGGGTTGGGAACACCCATCTCTGGGACTGGGAACACCCATCCCTGGGGCTGGGAACACCCATCTCTGGGACTGGGAACACCCATCCCTGGGGTTGACAGCAGCCATTCCAGGGGTTGGGAGCACCTATATTGGGGGTTGGGAGCACCCATTCCAGGGGCTGGGAGCACCCATTCCAGGGGTTGGGAGCACCCATTCCAGGGGCTGGCACAAGACCCTGCCTGGGCTGCCTTTGCAGACATGAGGAAGAGCGTGTGTTACCGCAACTACAACGACACGTGTGAGAACGAGTTGTCCTTCAACATGACCAAGAAGATGTGCTGCTGCTCCTACAACATTGGCAAGGCCTGGAACAAGCCCTGCGAGCCCTGCCCCACCCCAGCCAGCCGTGAGTCACCCTTCCTGCACGGGCAGGGACACTTCTCACCAGCCCAGGTTGCTCCAAGCCTGTGGGCAAACAGCTTCTCATGGGGTTTCCCACATGTCAGAACTTCCTGCGTGTCCCACTAGATGCCTGCACACACCCACCCTCTGTTCACCTCTGGCCCGTGGCTCTGCACAGGTCCCACACAGGAGGGCACAGGATGATGCTGTGTGTCCTTTCTAGGAGGTCCCTCCATGTCTGTGTCAACCTGCTTTGCACTGAGCTGCTTTTGGAAGGGCCAGTGTCAGGCACAGCAGGAATGTGGAGTGAGCCCAGCAAACCAGAGAATCATAGAACCCCAGAGTGGTTTGGGTGGGAAGGGACCTTAAAGGTCATTCAGTCCCAACCCCCTGCATGGGCAGGGACAGCTCCCACCAGCCCAGGTTGCTCCAAGCCCCATCCAACCTGCCCTTCAACACTGCCAGGGATGGGGCAGCCACAGCTTCCCTGGGCAGCCTGGGCCAGGCTCTCACCACCCTCACACTCCAGAATTCCCTCCTCATGTCCAACCTCAATCTCCCTCTGCCAGTTTTCATCCATCCCCCCTTGTCCTCTCCCTCCCTGCCCTTGTCCCAGGTCCCTCCCCAGCTTTCCTGGAGCCCCTTCAGGCACTGGAAGGTGCTCTAAGGTCTCCCTGGAGCCTTCTCTTCTCCAGGCTGAACACCCCAACTCTCCCAGCCTGGCTCCAGAGCAGAGCTGCTCCAGCCTTGGATCATCTCCATGGCCCTCATGGCTACCAGGGATGGAGCAGCCACAGCTTCCCTGGGCAACCTGGGCCAGGCTCTCCCCACCCTCACAAGGAAGAAGTCCCTCCTGTCAGACCCCTCACTCCAGCCATGGCCCTCATCCCTCTTGTCCCTCACCACACCCTGCTCTGCCCAGCCATGACCTTGGTGTTCCCTTCCAGCTGAGTACCAGATCCTGTGTGGGAACCAGGCCCCCGGGTTTATCATCGATATCCACACGGGAAAGCCCATTGGTGAGTAGAGCCCAGGCCCTGCAGAGCCAGCCCTGCTCCCTGCTCCTCTGCCTTCCCCCGTGGTCCTTGGGAGCTCCTGCCCTTCCCCTCCCTTGGGAGATGAAGCCCCAAGCAGAGGAGATAGAAAGGAAAGAGGTGGCAGACCTGGCTGCAAGCAGCTGGTCAAGCCTTCAAGCCTGTGTCCTGAGCAGCTGGGCTGCTTGGACCAGCCCACCTTTGCCATGTGCCTTGGTCTCTGTCCCACCTGGAGTGACAAGTGACCAGTGGGCAGGTGGCTCCAGCCCTGTGGTAGCCCTGGCACTCACACTGCCAGCAGGACACTGCTGAGAGCCAAGGGGTGTGGGTTGGGAGATGGAAAAGCAGAGGAGCTGTTGAAATTCCTGGGATTTGAGGCCTGTCTCCAGATGTTCTGCAGTCCTGAAAGGTGGACTGGCTGGTCCAACCAACAGATGAGTTAATTGTGGCTTCTCCCAGCCTTGGCAGAGGGGCCAGGGGACTGCAGAGGAAGGAGATAAGCTCATCTTCTGCTCCCAGGAAGAAAGTGCAGGGCTTCTGGTGGCTTGTGCTGGGCACAGGCAGAGATCCTGGAGCCATCTCAGTATTTCTGTGACCCCCTGGACTTCCCACTTGCAGCCTGGCCCTAGAGCCTGAGCAAATGTCCCTGTTGCTGCAGAGACACACTTGGAGGAACCAAGGTGGATGTCCTGAGTAGGATCCCTCCCAACACGTGCTGTGCAGGTCTGCCAGCAATCCCATGGCTCCCACGCCTTGTGTGGCTCTTCTGGGTCCCCACAAGAGTGTCCCTGGCCTGGCATGATCTTCAGGATCCATAACCAACCCTCCCAGATTTGCTCCACTCCTTGTCTGGTGGCCCTTTCCTGCTAGTTGTCTTTCTAGAACGAACAAGGGCAACGGTCTCCAAGCTCTGGGGTGGTGGTGGGGGGGTTCTTCCCTCCCTGCTCCCCTCCCGGGGTGCTGAGGGGTGCTGAGGGGTGCTGAGGGGTGCTGTCTGCAGATATTGATGAGTGCAGTGAGATCCCTGCCATCTGCACCAACGGGGTCTGCATCAACCAGATCGGCAGCTTCAGGTGCGAATGTCCCATCGGCTTCAGCTACAACAACATCCTGCTCATCTGTGAAGGTAACAGGAGCCTGGGGGGGGGGGATCATCTCCTCACCCCACGGGGCACCAGGGGGGGAGGGCACCACAGGGACACTCAGACCTCATCTCCTCAGCCTTCTGGAAACCATCATTTTGTGGAAATCACCGTCCAGTGGCTGGACAAAGGTCACTGATTTGACTTCCTGCCTGGTTTTCCCTTCCTGTGGTTTTTTTTTTGGGGGGGGGGGGATTTTTTTTTTGGAAAAGGTTTTAAACTGCAACTCCAGTTCATCCTTTTATGGGAAAACATTCGAAAAAGGTTGAGGACCAAACCAAGGGTTCAGATTCAGTGGAGTCCACCCAGCCCCTCTAGCCCTGCCAGGATGGTTCCCGGTGGGGTGGTTGGTACCGTGTCCAGTCCAGGTTGCTCTCCTCCTGGAGAGCTGGAGGAGGGCAGGACGGGGGGAACCTCTGCCCCTCTGCACAGCCCAGGGTCGTGTTGCTCTGCCCCACAGACATTGATGAGTGCAGCAGTGGGGAGAACCTGTGCCAGCGCAACGCCGACTGCATCAACATCCCGGGCAGCTACAGGTGCGAGTGCTCCACGGGATACAAGCTGTCACCCAGCGGAGCCTGCGTGGGTAAGAGGGGAGCTCCTGCTACCTGGTCTCCTGCCTGTTCTCCTGCCCGCCTGTTCTCCTGCCTACCTGTTCTCCTGCCTGCCTGTTCTCTTGGCTACCTGTTCTCCTGCCTGCCTGTTCTCCTGCCTGCCTGTTCTCCTGCCCACCTGTTCTCCTGCCCGCCTGTTCTCCTGCCCGCCTGTTCTCCTGCCTACCTGTTCTCCTGCCTGCCTGTTTTCTTGGCTACCTGTTCTCCTGCCTGCCTGTTTTCTTGGCTACCTGTTCTCCTGCCTACCTGTTCTCCTGCCTGCCTGTTCTCTTGGCTACCTGTTCTCCTGCCTGCCTGTTCTCCTGCCCACCTGTTCTCCTGGCTACCTGTTCTCCTGCCTGCCTGTTCTCCTGCCTGCCTGTTCTCCTGCCTACCTGTTCTGCCTGCCTGTTCTCCTGCCTGCCTGTTCTCCTGCCTACCTGTTCTGCCTGCCTGTTCTCCTGCCTGCCTGTTCTCCTGCCTGCCTGTTCTCCTGCCTGCCTGTTCTCCTGCCTGGCTGTTCTGCCTGCCTGTTCTCCTGCCTGTTCTCTTGGCTACCTGTTCTCCTGGGTACCTGTTCTCCTGGCTGCCTGTTCTCCTGGGTACCTGATTTCTTGGCTACCTGTTCTCCTGCCCGCCTGTTCTCCTGCCTACCTGGTATCTTGGCTACCTACTCTCCTTGCTCTTCCAGCCCCAAAACCACCCATGTCCTGGGCTGTGCCACCAGTTGCGTGGCCAGTAGGTCAAGGGAGGGGATTCTCCCCCTCTGCTCAGCTCTCATGAGACCCCAGCTGGAGCACTGGGTCCAGTTCTGGAGCCCCCAACATAAGAAGGACATGGAGCTCCTGAAGAGAGTCCAGAGGAGGCCACGGAGATGATCCCAGGGCTGGAGCAGCTCTGCTCTGGAGCCAGGCTGGGAGAGTTGGGGTGTTCAGCCTGGAGAAGAGAAGGCTCCAGGGAGACCTTAGAGCAGCTTCCAGTGCCTGAAGGGGCTCCAGGAAAGCTGGGGAGGGACTTGGGACAAGGGCAGGGAGGGAGAGGACAAGGGGGGATGGATGAAAACTGGCAGAGGGAGATTGAGGTGAGACATGAGGAGGGAATTCTCTATGAAGAGAACCAGAGATGTTGTGCAGTCTCCTTCTCTGGAGACATTCCCAACCCACCTGGACATGTTCCTGTGGGATCTACTGTAGGTGATCCTAATCTAGCTGGGGGGTTGGACTAGATGATCTCCAGAGGTTCCTTCCAACCCCCACCACTCTGTGAGCCTGTGACTCTGTGACCTGTCAGAAAACACAGACACTGTTCTGCTGTGCTGCTGCTCGTGGGAAGGCCTTCATGGGAGCTCTTCCCATCGGGGTCCATCCCTTCCACTCACTGGTCCCCACGTGCCTTTGTTCCAGGTCGCAACGAGTGCCAGGAGATCCCCAACGTCTGCAGCCACGGGGACTGTGTGGACACTGAGGGCAGCTACGTCTGCATCTGCCACAATGGCTTCAAGGCCACGGGGGAGCAGACCATGTGCATGGGTCAGTGTGACAGTCACAGCCCTGCCCTGCTCCACACACCACGATGGACCTGAGCTCCACCACCTCAGCTACTCCAGCACCTGCTGGGGACCTCCAAGGACAGCCAAGGGCCACAGTGTCCTCTTGATCCCAGGCTGTCCCCACAAGCCACCGGGTGTTGTGCAGCTGCCTGGAGCCTGTCTGAGCACCCAGGACAGTGGCTCTTGGCTCCCTCAGCTCCTCCAGCAGGTGTGACCTTCTCTCTGCAGATATTGATGAGTGTGACCGGCAGCCCTGTGGAAACGGGACCTGCAAGAACACCGTGGGTTCCTACAACTGCCTCTGCTTCCCTGGCTTCGAGCTGACACACAACAACGACTGCATGGGTGAGCTGCAGGGCTCCTGAGCACCCCGACTGCTGCTGGGCTCAGGGTGGGCCCCAGGAGGTGGCACACAGGGAGTCAGCTCAGGGTGTCACCTGGCTGTGGGTGTAGAAGTGACCTCGGGATGTCACCTGACTGTGGGTGTAGAAGTGATCTCAAGGTGTCACCTGGCTGTGGGTGTAGAAGTGATCTCAAGGTGTCACCTGGTGGTGGGTGTAGAAGTGACCCCTGGATGTCACCTGGCTGTGGGTGTAGAAGTGATCCCAAGGTGTCACCTGGTGGTGGGTGTAGAAGTGACCTCGGGGTGTCACCTGGTGGTGGGTGTAGAAGTGACCTTGGGGTGTCACCTGGCTGTGGGTGTAGAAGTGACCTCGGGATGTCACCTGGCTGTGGGTGTAGACGTGATCTCAAGGTGTTACCTGGTTGTGGGTGTAGAAGTGATCTCAATGTGTTACCTGGTGGTGGGTGTAGAAGTGATCTCAAGGTGTCACCTGGTGGTGGGTGTAGAAGTGACCCCTGGATGTCACCTGGTGGTGTCTGTAGGTGTCAGGTGGGGGGCTGGCCGGGGTGTCTTGCTGACACTCTCCCCTCTGCATCTCTCCCCCCTTGGCCTTGTCCTCTCCCCCGCAGACGTTGACGAGTGCTCGTCCCTGGTGGGGCAGGTGTGTCGGAACGGCCAGTGCATCAACAGCGTCGGCTCCTTCCAGTGCCTGTGCCAGGAGGGCTATGACCGGACCCCCGACGGGAAGAACTGTGTGGGTGAGTGTCCAGGCACAGCCTGACCCTTCTGGGTGGCTTCAGCTGGGTGTTGGCACAGCTGGCACCGAGCAGTGCTGGGAGACACGGTGCTCCAAGCTGGTCCAGCAGAGCAGGGGACTCTCCAGAACTGCTCACAAAGCTCCACGTGCTCTGGAGCCAAAGCCTGGTCATTTGGTGAGACATGAGGAGGGAATTCTGGAGTGTGAGGGTGGTGAGAGCCTGGCCCAGGTTGCCCAGGGAAGCTGTGGCTGCCCCATCCCTGGCAGTGTTGAAGGGCAGGTTGGATGGGGCTTGGAGCAGCCTGGGCTGGTGGGAGGTGTCCCTGCCCATGCAGGGGGGGTTGGATCTAGATGATCTTCAAGGTCCTTTCCAACCCAAACCATTCTAGGATTCTGTGTTAGGATTCTATGATTTGAGTGCCCAGGGGGAGCTGGGCTGGGCCCCATCTCCCTTCCAGCAACACAGGGAACAGTCAGTCCTGTCCCTTTCCACTGCTGCAGGCAGTGAGGAGGACACTGTCCTGTCCATGTCCCCAGAGCTGTGCCAGGGCTGCCTGGGGAGCCCCCTCAGGCAGGGGCTGTGAGGGCAAACAGGCACATTTTACCCCATTTACTCGCATGACTCTGACTTGGGCAGTGCCAGGTCCTGCAAGGCTGTCTGTGTCCCCAGGGTGCACCAGGCAGAACATCCTGGGAGATGCCTTCTTGTTTCCTTAGCACCTTTTCGGGCAGAGCAGGGTGCAGCTGCCTGGCTGCTGCAAGGTTCCCTGCACCCAAGTCCTTCGAGGTGAGCACAGACAGGGTCACTGGTTCTTTTCCCTCCTCTGCAGACATCAACGAGTGTGTGAGCCTGCCTGGGACCTGCTCCCCAGGGACCTGCCAGAACCTGGAGGGCTCCTTCCGCTGCATCTGCCCCCCTGGCTACGAGGTGCAGAACGACAACTGCATTGGTAATGTTGCCTCTCCACCTCCTCCATTCCCAGCACAGCACCTTGGGGCACCTTGGGAAGTTCCCAGCCCAGCACGTGGGCACCTCTGGCCATTCCCAGCACAACCCTATGCTTCCTAAGGGAGTCTGGGACATGTATCACCAACCCCAGGTATCTTCTGGAAAGCAATTGGACACCAGGCAGGGCAAGACCTGCTCCCGTGATGGAGCAGGTTCCATGGTTTTGCTCTGCCCCTTCATTGTCCCACTTGCCCTGAGGGTGGCTGAAGGGTTGGAGCTGGGGTGATGGTTCTGCAGGCATCAGAGCTCCCCAGACATCACAGCCTCCCCTGGTCTTCATGCAATGAGGAAAGGAGTGAGCTTTGGCTGCTCTCTAACCTGTCCCTGGTGCTCCCAGATATCAACGAGTGTGAAGAGGAGCCCAACATCTGCCTCTTTGGGACGTGCACCAATACCCCTGGCAGCTTCCAGTGTGTGTGTCCTCCAGGCTTTGTCCTCTCTGACAACGGCCGGCGCTGCTTTGGTGAGTGCAGCTCCTGGGGGTGGGCAGGGAGGAGAACCCTCCTGGGTGTCCACCACGGCCTGGGAATAAACTTCTCAAGCCAGATGAAATCCAAAGAAGGACAGTGGAGCTGGGGAAGGGGCTGGAGCCCAAGTCTTGGGAGGAGCAGCTGAGGGAGCTGAGGATGTTCAGCCTGGAGAACCAGGAGGCTGAGGGGGGAGACCTGGCTCTGCAACTGCCTGAGAGGAGGATGGAGCCAGGGGGGGTGGGTCTCTTCTCCTAAGGAACAAGTGACAGGACAAGAGGAAACAGCCTCAGGTTGTGCCAGGGGAGGATTAGGTTGGATCTTGGGAACAATTTCTTCCCCCAAAGGGTTGTCAGGCCCTGGCCCAGGCTGCCCAGGGCAGGGGTGGAGTCCCCATCCCTGGAGGGATTTCCAAGCCCTGTAGATGTGGTGCTGAGGGACATGGTCAGTGGTGGCCTTGGCAGGGCTGGGTGAATCGTTGGACTCCATGATCTCAAAGGTCTTTTCCAACCAAAATGATTCAACGATTCACTAATTTCCTCTGCCCTGTGCACGCCCTGATCTGGCTGGAGATGTCCCTGCTCGCTGCAGGAGGGTTGCTCTAGATGGCCTTTAAAGGTGCCTTCCCACTCCACCCATTCCATGGTTCTCTTTCCTCCTCCAGATACTCGCCAGAGCTTCTGCTTCACCCGCTTTGACAACGGGAAGTGCTCTGTGCCCAAGGCCTTCAACACCACCAAGGCTCGGTGCTGCTGCAGCAAGATGCCAGGAGAAGGCTGGGGAGACCCCTGTGAGCTGTGCCCTCAGGAGGGGAATGGTAGGTGTTCTGGGACTCAGCTCCACGGGGGAGATGGCTGAGGGGGTCTCCAACCAGCACAGGTCAGGCAAGACAACAAGCAAGACAAGCTGGGCTCCAATATTCCTTGGATCTCCAGCAACCACAGTCAGGCTCTTGGGAACTGGATTGGTTTTTCTGCTTTGGATCTGCTCTTGGTTCCCTGCAGGGCTTTAGATAAGCCAAAAGCACCTCAGTGCCTCCAGATCCAAGGTCTTCCAACCAGCCAGGGTTTCGTGGCCTCCCAAGTTCTGTCATGCCTTAGAAGCCACCAGAGCACACTTCAGCTTCTGGAAGTGGACACACTTGTAAGCATATCTCACTTCTCTGCTTTCTTCCAGTTGCCTTCCAGGAGCTGTGTCCATATGGCCATGGAGCCATCCCAGGCCCAGGTGACACCCGAGAAGGTAAGGTCTGATCTTGGGGTGTGGAGAAGTTTGTCCTCTAGGAGCAGCCAAACCCAGGCTATCTGGATCCCAGTGGCAAGAAGGGGGGGATGGAGGACTGGGTGCCCTCCCAAGCTCATGGGCTCTGGTGGCTCACCAAAGATTCATCTCCCAGCTCTGGAGAGGAAGTATCCTGGGACTGTAGGATCCAGGAGTCTCTGGCTAGGTGCTCAGGGGAGGTGTCAGTGCCTGGGTTTCCCTTCTAGATGTGAATGAGTGCTCAGAGAACCTGGGTGTCTGCATCAACGGGGCCTGCATCAACACCGACGGCTCCTTCCGCTGCGAGTGCCCCTTTGGGTACAACCTGGACTACACAGGAGTCAACTGCGTGGGTAAGGAGCTGGTGGGACCAGCTGCTCCTCTGCCTTTCCTCCTCCTCCTCCTCCTCCTCAGGGCATTGGCTGGCAGCACGTGTTGGGTGCTTGTGTGGAGAGAAGGGACTTTGCTTCTCCCCTGCCCCTTTGCTCTTTCCCCTGTGGCTCCTGGCTTGGCTGGGTTTGTTGGAATGCTTGAGCTGCAAGGAGACACCAGCCTGCACCTTTCCTGCCCACCTCGTCCACCTAACGTGGTCCCAACCTCCTCCAGATACCGACGAGTGCTCCATTGGCAACCCCTGTGGGAATGGCACCTGCACCAACGTGGTGGGAGGCTTCGAGTGCGCCTGCGACGAGGGCTTCGAGCCTGGGCCCATGATGACCTGTGAAGGTAACACTGCTGGGGGACAGTCCCTGCACCCCCGTGCTGTGCCGGGCCATGGCTGTCACCCCACTGGGTCACTGCCTGGGTCAGTCTCTGCTGGACAGTGCAGAGAAGCTGGCTGGGGCTCATCTCCACACCAGCGTGCACACCAGTGCTGGTCCCCTGCGGCTTCCCCCAAGGCTGGAGCCCAGGAGGTGGTCTGGAGACACAGGGACAGGAGTTGGACTCGATGATCCTGATGGGTCCCTTCCAACTCGGCATGGTCTATGATTCTGTGAGACCTGTCTAAATGCAGGAGCTGGCTCCCCAGGGAGCCAGGACCCCATCCCCATCAAACCCATCAAAGGTGCCTTCCCCTCTGCCACCAGAGACCATGACAGGAAGCCTTGGTGGGACAAAGTTCTCATGAGATGAAGGGGAGGGGGACAGTCTGTCCAGGGGGGGTCCCCTGCCACCAGTACTGCCCAGCTGACTGTGCTGGGAGCAGGGTCGAGCTCTCCCCTCTCTCCTGCCTCCCAGACATCAACGAGTGCTCCTTGAACCCCCTGCTCTGCGCCTTCCGCTGCATCAACACCTTCGGCTCCTACGAGTGCACCTGCCCCTCTGGGTACGCCCTGCGAGAAGACAGGAGGATGTGCAGAGGTAACAGCCCCTCCTGCACCCATCAGGGGAGCACCCACGCCCTCCCCAGCCCCTGCACGGGCTCTGGTGCTGCACAGAGAAGGCAGAACATCCAGGCTGGCACCTCTTGTGCTCACCCACCCTGGTGTCCGTGCTGTGTTGCCAGCCAGCCCGGACCAAGGCAGGGGGCTTGGTGGGATGGTGCAGATGTGAGCACCCAGTCGTCCTCAGAGTGCTGCAGAGCTGGCAGGTGGGACGTGGTCTCATCAGGTTCTCTGTTGCAGACCTGGATGAGTGTGCAGAGGGGCTGCACGACTGTGAGTCTCGAGGGATGCTGTGCAAGAACCTCATCGGCACCTTCATGTGCATCTGCCCACCAGGAATGCAGCGCAGGCCCGATGGAGAAGGTTGCACAGGTACCAGGGGCCAGGCTGGGAGGGGGTCCCACTGGGGCTGGAGACCATCCTCTTCCAGGCATTGTCCATGTAGCTTTATTTCTTGTCCTTCTGACAAAACAGCTTCTCGTGGGGTTTCCCACATGTCAGAACTTCCTGCATGTCCCACTAGATGCCTGCACAAACCCACCCTCTGTTCACCTCTGGCCCGTGGCTCTGCACAGGTCCCACACAGGAGGGCACAGGATGATGCTGTGTGTCCTTTCTAGGAGGTCCCTCCATGTCTGTGTCAACCTGCTTTGCACTGAGCTGCTTTTGGAAGGGCCAGTGTTGGGCACAGCAGGAATGTGGAGTGAGCCCAGCAAACCAGAGAATCATAGAACCCCAGAGTGGTTTGGGTCGGAAGGGACCTTAAAGGTCATTCAGTCCCAACCCCCTGCATGGGCAGGGACACCTCCCACCAGCCCAGGTTGCTCCAAGCCCCATCCAACCTGCCCTTCAACACTGCCAGGGATGGGGCAGCCACAGCTTCCCTGGGCAACCTGGGCCAGGCTCTCCCCACCCTCACACTCCAGAATTCCCTCCTCATGTCTCCCCTCAATCTCCCTCTTCCAGTTTTCATCCCTCCCCCCTTGTCCTCTCCCTCCCTGCCCTTGTCCCAAGTCCCTCCCCAGCTTTCCTGGAGCCCCTTCAGGCCCTGGAAGCTGCTCTAAGGTCTCCCTGGAGCCTTCTCTTCTCCAGGCTGAACACCCCAACTCTCCCAGCCTGTCTCCAGAGCAGAGCTGCTCCAGCCTTGGATCATCTCCATGGCCCTCATGGCTGGATCCTCAGTCACCCTACTCTGCATGAGGTCCTGGGCGAGTGGCTGTGCTTCTCAACAGCCTAAGGACGTGGAGATGGTCCTCAAGTCCTAGCTGAGGACATTTCATACTGAGGGCTAGCGTGGGGATTCATAGAAAGCTGAGATCTGTCCTCAACCACATCTCTTGGTGGCTCCTTCCTTCCTAGATGAGAACGAGTGTCGCACCAAGCCCGGGATCTGCCCCAACGGCCGCTGCGTCAACACGGTCGGGAGCTACCGCTGCGACTGCAACGAGGGCTTTGAAGTCAGCCCCTCTGGCACGGAGTGTATTGGTAAGTCCTGAGCCCTGGGAGGGTCTTGAGCAGCTTCTCTTTAATCACCGATGATGCTTCTCAGGCTTCCTGAGAAGGTTGTTGGGGCGTCTCCTTTAGCGTCATCCAAACTGCGCTACCTTCCGGGCTGGAGCTGGGACAGCCTGAAGAAGCTGCTCGGTTGTCCCTAGTGCTGACACTGACTCAGGTCCTGACCTCGTCTCCCTATTCCCTCTTCCCAGACACCCGCCAGGGGTTCTGCTTCACCGAAGTGCTGCAGACCATGTGCCAGATGTCCTCCACCAACCGCAACCTGGTCACCAAATCCGAGTGCTGCTGCAACAGCGGGCGCAGCTGGGGCCCCCAGTGCGAGCTCTGCCCCCTGCCCGGCACCGCCCAGTACAAGAAGATGTGTCCTCATGGGCCAGGGTACTCCACAGATGGGAGAGGTGAGCTGGGCAGGGCAGGGAAGAGGAAGCAGAGATGTGTTCTGCTCGGATGCTTCTGAGCAGAATTCCCCTGGGAAGCGGTTGGGCCAGACCCACGCGGTGACCAGATGCCCCCGCAAGGTTACTTTGCAGCTCTTTGGATGTCCCTGGTGTCCCAGCAGGGGCACAGGGACGTGGGGACGGGGGCAGCAGTGGCACTGATGGCTCCTTCTCTCCCTCCCACAGACATCGATGAGTGCAAGGTCCTGCCCAACCTCTGCAGGAACGGGCAGTGCATCAACAGCATCGGCTCCTTCCGCTGCCACTGCCGCCTGGGCTACACGGCCGAGATCACCGGCACCGCCTGCGTGGGTGAGGACAGAAGGAGGGAGGGGGAGACCCCAGCTCCAGACAGACCTGGCCAGGCTTCCATCCCTGCTTTGAAGCAGGAGGAGAGTCCTCTAACCCCCCTCCCGGGACCTGCCCCCCTGGCCAGACTCTCCGTAGCTCTGGAGGCTTTGCCCATGGTCTGCTATGAAGATGGACCGAGGGAGCTGGGTCTGAGGAGTATTGAGGAGCCCTTTGGTCCATGGGGTGGTGGGACTCAGTCCAGCAGCACACCCTCTGAATGCTGATGTGTCTCATCTCTCGAGTTTAGACCTGGATGAGTGCAACCAGTCCCCCAAGCCATGTAACTTCATCTGCAAGAACACAGAAGGCAGCTACCAGTGCTCCTGCCCCCGAGGCTACGTTCTGCAAGAAGATGGGAAGATCTGCAAAGGTATTCACCAAGGAGAAGGCAGAGGAGACCCTGCCCCATCTCTCTCCCCCCACATCTAGGTGTCCCAAACTCAGACCACAAAGATATCTCAGTAGGATCCATGAGACACGTGGTCTTGTCCCTGTTGCTTTAGATTTGGATGAATGTTCCACCAAGCAGCACAACTGCCAGTTCCTCTGTGTGAACGTTATTGGAGGGTTCAACTGCAAATGTCCCCCAGGCTTCACTCAGCACCACTCGTCCTGCATTGGTGAGTAGAGATGTTCCCTGAGCAGCACCAACAAGGTCCTGGGCTGAGTTTGGAGCCATGGGGAGTCTTTCCAGCCCCCCCAGCTCTGACCCTAGAGCGTTGCCCCTCTCCAGTTGGCCTGGGCTTCTGTTCAGGGCAAGGGAGCTGGGGAAGAGGCTGGAGCCCAAGTCTTGGGAGGAGCAGCTGAGGGAGCTGGGGGTTCAGCCTGGAGAAAAGGAGGCTCAGGGGAGACCTTCTGGCTCTGCAACTGCCTGAGAGGAGGTTGGAGCCAGGGGGGTCGGTCTCTGCTCCCAGGGAACAAGTGATGGGACCAGAGGAAATGGCCTCAAGGTGCCCAAGGGAGGTTGAGATTGGATATTAGAAGAAACTTCCTCCCTGAAAGGGCTCTCAAACCCTGGCCCAGGGAGGTGGTGGAATCCCCACCCCTGGAGGTGTTTCCAAGCCCTGGAGATGTGGTGCTGAGGGACATGGGTCAGCACAGGACTGGGTGGAGTTGGGTTAGTGCTTGGGATCGATGTTCTGAAAGGTCTTTTCCAACCAGAACAACTCTGAGCTTCTGTGACCTGCCTGGTCTGTCTGCTCTCAGCCAGGGCTGAGCTCCAGGCTTGAGGGAGCTGCAGAGCTTCCACACATCCTTGGGGATGGACTTCCAAGCAGCCACTGGTGTTTTGCAGACAATAATGAGTGCACAGCTCAGCCCTCCCTGTGCGGAGCCAAAGGACAGTGTCTGAACACCCCAGGCAGCTACAACTGCGAGTGTCAGAAAGGATTCTCCCTCGACAGCTCTGGTGTCAACTGTGAAGGTGGGTCTGGGGCTCTGGGGCTTTGACAGGCACGTGTTCCAGGTGGAAGATCTCCACGTTCACTCACAGTCTCTAAGGCAGCTCAGTCCAGCCAAGAAGGGACTGATCCTCCCTGGGGAGGCCCACATGGGAAGCCCTGGTGCACAGGAGAGGTCAGTGCCTGACCTGCCTGGAGAAACTCTGGCTCTTGGACAAGTAGATGGAGGTCTTGGTGCTGCAACCATAGCAGCCAAAGGTGGGGAAGGAATGGGCCTGTGTCTCCTCAGGAGAGATCTCATGCTGGCCAAACCCCACTAAAGAAAAGCCTGAAGTAGGTGAGATCTGGTAATGGTCTGGGGCAGGTGGTTAAGAGAAGAAGTTTGGAGAAAAAGTCTTATGAGGAGCAGCTGAGGGAACTGGGATTGTTCAGCCTGGTGAAGAGGAGGCTGAGGGGAGACCTTCTGGCTCTGCAACTGCCTGAGAGGAGGTTGGAGCAAGGGGGGTCAGTCCCTTCTCCCAAGGAACAAGCGACAGAACCAGAGGCAACAGCCTCAGGTTGCCCAGGGGAGGTCTAGGTTGGATATTAGGAGAAACTTCTTCCCTGGAAGGGCTCTCAAGCCCTGGCCCAGGCTGCCCAGGGAGGTGGTGGAACCCCCACCCCTGGAGGTGTTCAAAAAACACAGAGACGTGGCACTTCAGGACATGGTTTAGTGGGCATGGTGGTGTTGGGTTGGTGGTTGGACTTGATGATCTTAGAGGTCTTTTCCAACCTTGATGATGGGATGATTCTGTGACCTTACAGCAAAAGCCATCCCAGCAGGGGCTGCAAGAGGTGCATGGGGGCCTTGGCTGTTCTTCAAATCCAAGCTGCAGAGACATAATTAGGCAGAAGAACCACCCACCCAACCCCATGAGCACCCTCAAGGCTGCTGCCTGCCAGGCAGGTGGGCCCTGTGCAGCCAGCCCTGCCTGCAGGACAGGGAGAGGTTGTCTCACCACCTTCTGTCTTCCCTTGCTGCAGATGTGGACGAGTGTGATGGAAACCACCGGTGCCAGCACGGCTGCCAGAACGTGCTGGGGGGCTACAGATGTGGGTGCCCCCAGGGCTACGTGCAGCACTACCAGTGGAACCAGTGTGTGGGTGAGTGGGGGACAGGGACAGGGGATGGCCAAGCCCTGAGTCCTTCTCCGGACACCCCTGGTCATCTCTGGACACTGGATTCTGGGTTCATCTCTGCCAATGAAATGGAGCCAGTCCAGAGGAGGCCACGGAGGTGATCCAAGGGCTGGAGCAGCTCTGCTGTGGAACCAGGCTGGGAGAGTTGGGGTGTTCAGCCTGGAGAAGAGAAGGCTCCAGGGAGACCTTAGAGCAGCTTCCAGTGCCTGAAGGGGCTCCAGGAAAGCTGGGGAGGGACTTGGGACAAGGGCAGGGAGGGAGAGGACAAGGGGGGATGGATGAAAACTGGCAGAGGGAGATTGAGGTGAGACATGAGGAGGGAATTCTGGAGTGTGAGGGTGGGGAGAGCCTGGCCCAGGTTGCCCAGGGAAGCTGTGGCTGCCCCATCCCTGGCAGTGTTGAAGGGCAGGTTGGATGGGGCTTGGAGCAGCCTGGGCTGGTGGGAGGTGTCCCTGCCCATGCAGGGGGGTTGGGACTGGATGATCTTTCAGGTCCCTTCCAACCCAAACCAGTCTGGGGTTCTATGAAACCCATCAGAGTTTCCCTCCTGCCCCAGGGACGGGTGGTGCCCAGAGCCCTGTCCTGGTCCTGCCCCAGGTTCTCCCTGCCCCAGGGGCTCCCAGGAGCTGTTCTGCAGAGGGCTGAGCTCCTGCTGCTCCTGATGCCAACAGCTCCCTGCGTTGCAGGAGGAGAAAAAAATTCCAGGGCCCTGCAGGGCTGAAGTGCCCCTGGGCAGGTGCTGGAGCTTGGAGGTGGTTCCTTGGGCTGGGGGGGGGTTGGGAAGCCCCCGGAGCTCCTTCCTGCTCCACATCTGACCAGTTCTGCTCTTCTTGGGTACAGATGAAAACGAGTGCTCCAGCCCCACCGCCTGTGGCTCTGCCTCCTGCTACAACACCCTGGGGAGTTTCAAGTGTGTTTGTCCTTCTGGCTTCGACTTTGACCAGACCTTTGGGGGGTGTCAGGACGTGGACGAGTGCTCGGCCGGCGGCAGCCCCTGCAGCTACGGCTGCTCCAACACGGATGGGGGCTACCTCTGTGGATGTCCTGGAGGCTACTTCCGAGCAGGACAAGGGTAAGAGGGCAGCCAGCAGGTTGTCCCCAGGCCCTTGTACCTTCCTGGGGGATACTGGCTGGCTGTGGTGCCCCCAGAAATGCTCCAGGCTTCATGCTCGCTGCCACCCATCTGAAGGAGCCCCAGGAGCTCCCATTCCCGTGGGAGTCCCATGGGCTGCTCCTTGCCAGACTGTTCCTCACCCAGCACAAGATCCTCATCTTAATGCCCATCTCCTCTTCCACTTCCAATGGTCAAGTGCAGCTGCTGGCACTGAGCAGATGCTCTTGCAGGTCCAGCTAGTCCAGAGTGCAGACAGATTCAACCTACCCATCTTGTTTAGGTGTCCCTCAGGCAGGTCCTGTGTACAAGCCACTCTGTACAAGCCATGCCCTGTCCCCAGGGATGGTCCTCCATGTGTTCCTGGGTGCCACCTGGAGAACATGCCATGCCCTGTCCCCAGGGATGGTCCTCCATGTGTTTTTGGGTGCCACCTGGAGAACCTGCCGTGCCCTGTCCCCAGGGATGGTCCTCCATGTGTTTTTGGGTGCCACCTGGAGAACCTGCCGTGCCCTGTCCCCAGGGATGGTCCTCCATGTGTTCCTGGGTGCCACCTGGAGAACCTGCCAGGGCAACGGTGAGATTCCCTTCTCGAAGCAGGAATCTGAGATGGGTCTCTCTGCTCTTCTGCCACCAGACACTGTATTTCTGGCTTGGGTTTCGGGAAAGGTTCCTACCTTCCTGCCCCTCAGGAGGAGGATGAAGACAACCTGCTGTCCCCCGAGACCTGCTACGAGTGCAAGATAAATGGCTACCCCAAGAGGGGTCGGCAGCGACGCAGCGTCAATGGCACCGAGAAGCACCAGGTAAGGACTCCATGGTCTCCTGGTTGGGGTGGGGCAAGGCCAGAGCTGGGTCCCGTGGGTGCTGGAGTGGGTCCCATGCAACGTGCCCCCAACCTGTGGGGCTGCCTCAGACAGCAGCTCTGCCCCTGCCCGTGCTGGGTGCTTGGGTGTTGGTGGCACCGAGTCCAGCAGTCCTGCAGGAATGGAAGGTGGTCTTTCACAAATACCTTAGAGGAGATCAGGGCAACCTGAAGTGACACCCGCTGAGGTGGGTTGGCCACAAATGGCTGGAGATGCGTGGGACCAAGAACAGAGGTTTCCTTGCAAGGGGAACTGGTGGGGGAGCAGGTCCCACAGGGGATGTCAGCACTCACTGTCTGACTGCAGACAAGACCTGGGGCTACAAGTACAGGTTCTTCCTTGGAGGGAAGTTCTGGCCTCTGTCCAAGGCTCCCCCAAGAAGTTTAAAAGCTTGGACAGGACAGACTGGGTTGGGAAGTCATTATGGGCCCTTCAACCTTGGGAGAAAAGTGTCCATGAATGTATTGGTCCCTGCTGCTGGGGGCTGGGTACTGGCTGCTGGAGTCTGAGACACAAAGAGGTCTGGAGATGTTCAAAAAAGGGGTAGACGTGGTGTTGCATAGGATGGTTTAGTGGTTAGGGTTTGTGGGCTGGGTGGTTGGACTTGATGATCTTGAAGGTCTTTTCCAACCTTGGCAATTCTATGAGGGTACTAAGACACCCCAAGGACCATAGAAGTCACACCCACTTCTCAGAGCTGGTTTTGGGATTGACCCATGGGGCACACCTCCTCTAAATTAAGTTCTCCTTCACCCAGCCATGAGCTGGTACCTGTCACACTAACCCCCCTGCTTCCTTCCCAAGGACCACGCTGTGAACTTGGCCAGCATGGACGTGGACGCTCCTCTGTCCATGACCCTGAACCTCTCCGACCTGGCTCACAAGGAGCACATCCTGGAGCTCCTGCCAGCTGTGGAACCCCTGGAGAACCGTGTCAGGTACCTGATCTCCCAGGGGAATGAGGAGGGCTACTTCCAGATCCACCAGAAGGAGGGGCTCAGCTACCTGCACCTGGGCCGCAAGCGGGTCCTGCCGGGCACCTACCGGCTGGAGATCGTCAGCGTGTCCCTCTTCCGAAAGAGGGAACTGCAGAAACTGGAGGCCAAGAACCACCTCAACTACTTAGCAGGGGAGCTGGGCCAAGCACTGAGGATGAAGCTCCAGCTCCAGCTCTACTAACAGCCGTGAGACCCACCCACCCAACCGACAGTCGAGTCCTTTCGCCAGCCACCCCTGGAAACAGCTGCCTCTCCTCTCGCTGCACCCCCTGCCACCACCTCCCCCTCTGCTGGGAAGTGTCCCTCTGGGCTCAGCACCACCCCCCCCCCACCCCTTCCCTTGGCCACGCAGGGTTGCTCAGCTTCCTGGGGTGCTGGAGTCGAAGCCACACCACGAAGGAGCTGATGGAAGCTTCACCCAAGGGTCCAGCCTTGCTCAGCTCAGCTCCCGTCTCCTTCAGCCAAGACGCTGTTGGTCCCGGCTGGCACGGGCAGCACCACGGGGAAGCTGCTCATCCTCCACGGGCACAGGCCACACACCACCCCACGGCCCAGGAAGTGTGAAGGGGACCAAGGGAGCAGCTGTGGAAGCAGCACAGCGTGGTGTGAAGAGCGTTGCCCAAACCTTCTTCTGCCTCTTCTGCTCCTGGCGGTGCTGCAGGAACCATCCCACACCCAGCCGGGCTGTGCTCTGTCTCTCTCTGTCCTCTCCACGTCCTCTGGTCCTTTGCAGGCTCCTCTGGCAAACAGAAAAGGTCACCTCTGAGTCCAGGGGCAGGTCAGGTTGCCAACCTCACACCACCAAGCAGCCAGGCCACGGGACCACGAGGCTCCTGTAGGCAACCTGGGGCTTTCCCACACGCATCTTCTCCAAAGACTTAGAGCTGGAAAAGCTTTTCCAGAGCTCCAGCAGATCCAGGGGATGATGTGTCCTCCTCTGCATGAGGAGGAGCTCTGGGGAAAGGCAGATACCTGCATTGCTGGCTGTGATGGGCCAAAACTAAGCTGGCAGGGAGGAAAAGATCTGGTGGGAGAGCATCTGGATGCTCCCCACGGCAGAGGGGGTGGAGGGCTTGGCAGGGACACAGGTGACACGCTGCAGGGACAGGTTTGCTGGCCACCACCCCGTGGCAGCCTTGGAAAAACCTGGGCAGGGCTTCCCACCAGCAGGAGCAAGAGATGGGAATGGAGGGGGGAGGTCTCTGCAGCCTGGCAGGAAGGAAGAGGCAGGAACAACCAGAGCTCCATTCTACAAACTGTCCTTGAGTCCCAGCCCCTCCTGGCCAGGTGATTCCAGGGACTTCTGGCCCAAAATCCCCCCCCCCCCCAAAACCAGGAGAACTTCCAGGAACAGGGGCTACAAGTCAACCCCCATCTGGTTCTCCCAGCCACCTTGCTCAGTCCAAGGGGAACAACCAAGCTGGACAATCTCTGGTTCATGCAGACAAACCCGATGCACTAAAAAATAAAAGAGTCTGGAAAAGATGGATCCAATGACCTGAGGCTTCAGGCACCCAGACCCTTCTGTCCAGGTGGCCTTTCTTTCCTCCTCCCTCCAACCTGTCCTTCCCAACAACCCATCTCTCCCCCCCCCTCCAGAAAAAAACAAACCAACCCCACCACCCCCTACTTTTGCATGAAGTTCTCCACCCACCCTGACCATCACCAGGGTGCTCTGTCCCTGGGGGGGGGGGAAGGGGAAACCCACCCCCCACCTCCCTTCCCAACCCATTCCCAGCTGCTCCCAGCAGCTGGGAGCTGGTGCTGGAATTGAATCATGCACTGTACCCATCCACCCTCATCTTCATCTGCAACCACCACCTTTTTGCTTGTTGTTGTGAGGAGTGCATGGCCCTGTAGCTTTTTATTTCATGGTGGGGGGGGCTCATTTTTGGTTTGTTTTATTCTGGGGGGGAAAGGGTTTGATTATTTTCCTGCCTCGTCGCCACCACGGGGTGGTGGGGGGGGGAAGTGGTTGTGTTGATTTTGGGGGGTTTTTTTCACTGTATTTGGGCTCGTGTCAAACTTGAAAACTCCTTTTGTGTGTTTTTTTTTTCATCACGCAGCTCCAGGCTCTGGATTTATTTTTGCAAGAGGCCCCAGAGTTTGTGACAAGGATGGGTGGCCTGATGTTTGGGGGGGGGGTGGGGGGGTTTTGCTTTTGTTGTTGTTTTGGGTTGTTTGGTTTTGGTTTGTTTTTTTGTTTTGGTTTTTTTTTTAATTATTATTATTATTAATTATTATTATTTGGGTTTGGTTTTTCCAACAGGTGCTCTCGTTTCATTTGTTGTTTGTTTTGTTGGTTCCTTTCCCAAACAAACCACATTCATCCAGAGAGAGGAGCAGGGATGGGGTTTGTGTGTGTGTGTTGAGCCAGAAGTCTCAAAATAAAACCCCAACAACTCCAGGTTTTCCTTCATTCCTCTCTGGTGAGGGTTGTTGGGGTTGGGGGTTTTTTTGTGTATTATTGACATTTCTTGCTGGTTGTTTGGTTGTATTTTTTTTTGGGGGGGGGGGGGGCGTGGAGAGCATTGAAACCCCCTCCCCTGTGCCCCCCCCCCCCCCACTTTGTCCCACACAGAGAGGTGGCTCTTTGTGGAATTCCTATTTTATTTTTTGGTTTTGTATCAGAAGCAGCAGCAACAATAAAATTATTTTGGGTTAGTTTGGGTTCTGTGGCTTCCTCTTGGGGCTGTAGGAGCATCTGCCTCAGGTCCTGGATGGAGTGAGGCTGAGGTTGGTGGTCCCATCTGTGCCCCCCCACCCCAGGGACACAGTTTTACAGCCTCACCCAACTCTTCCCATGGGTCCTTCCCAAAGGAGCAGCAGCAGCAGCAGAGGGAGGAGGTCTCTGGAAGGAAGGAAGAGGCCCCTGGTGGAAGTCCCGTCGTGGAATTCCCATCAGCAAAGTCTCTCCTGATCCTTTGCTCTCTCCCTCAGCATGGGGAGTTGCAAGGGGAGCCCTGGCAGAGCTCTGAGCCTGGAGACCAGGTCGTGGAGCCCAGGGGAGGGGTGTCCATGGCCCATCATTGCTGCTGGGCTGGGGACATGGACGGGACAGGGAGGTGGGAACACAAGGGATGGGGGAATCATCAAATCCCAGGCTGGTCAGGGTGGGAAGGGACCTGAAAGATCATCCAGTCCCACCCCCTGCATGGGCAGGGACACCTCCCACCAGCCCAGGCTGCTCCAAGCCCCATCCAACCTGCCCTTCAACACTGCCAGGGATGGGGCAGCCACAGCTTCCCTGGGCAACCTGGGCCAGGCTCTCACCACCCTCACACTCCAGAATTCCCTCCTCATGTCTCACCTCAATCTCCCTCTGCCAGTTTTCATCCATCCCCCCTTGTCCTCTCCCTCCCTGCCCTTGTCCCAAGCCCCTCCCCAGCTTTCTTGCAGGCTCCCCAGGGGATGCAGGAGCATGAAGACAACCCTGCAGCCAGGACCTGTCCTGCTCTGCTCTGACCTGCCCCAGGAAAGCTGCCCTTGGCTCCAGCCTCATCCCCTCCCAGGATCAGTCTGGGTCTCACTTCTCCTGCCCAGCAGAGTTGCTCCCAAGCAGGGTTTGCCCGGGGGGCTTTTGTGCAGGGTGTGATGACCTGGGTGCTTGGCCATGATCCTGCCCTGTGTCCCAGCTCCAGAGTCCAGCTGCTGGAGCTCAGCTCCACCCTTCATTCCAGGTTGATGTTCCCATTTTTCTCAGGCCCACAAGAGGGTGGGCAGGGCTGCAGCATCTCCAGCCTGGGGGGGGGGGGGTCCTGCTGGGGTCGTGGGGAGCAGGGACACCTCTGGGGGTGTGTGTGGGGGGGGCACAACCACTCCATGAAACCCAGAGGAAGGGAAACAGGAGTCCATTGAGCTCAGGCAGCTGGAACCTGTCCTCAAAAAAAAGAGCTCCTGAGCCTGGGCTGGGTGAGCAAGGGCGCCCTGGGAGCCCATGTCCTGCACCCACCCCTGGCTCCTTGTCTCCTCCTCTGTGTCAGTGGGAGCAACCTGGACCAGAAGGTCCCTCATGCTGCAGCAGAACCTGCTGGGTGCTGCCTGCAGGGCTGGCTCAGACCCAGGCTGATGTAGGAGCCACGTCCAGGCACAGCCCCTGCAGGGGACGTGTCCCCTGTGACTGTCCCTGTCCAGAAACTGTGACCAAGGAGCCTCTTCTGCAGGACCCTGACAGCCCGTGCAGGGCTTGGGGCACCACGGCCATGGGGACCCTCCCGTCCCTCACAGCACCCACCTCCTTTCAGAGCAGCTCCTGCTTGCGTGGAGGTGTTGGGGTGCTGGCTCAGAGCTGGGACAGCACTGCCTGGGGTTTTGGGGGTGGCCAGGACCCCCTAAAGTGCCCCTGGGGCCACAGCAAGGAGCAGAGGCAGAGCTCTGTGGGGTTAGCACAGTGCAGCTTTATTTCCATGGTGGAAGATCTTCCCCCGTGGGCTCAAATCCCTCCATACAAACCTTCTGCCTGGCCCACAGCCACAAACCCACCCTGGCTTTGTTTGGTTTTTTTCTGCTAGCCCAGTGGCCACATGCAGCACCCCTGCCCCACAGGAGTGGGCAGGAGACCAACCTTGGTGTCCCCTGGGCTGTGACACAGCCCTTTGCTGGCCAAGGAAGGGTCAGACACCTTGGGGTGGACCTGGGGTGGCCACCCCAGATCCTGCTGGAGCAGGGGGTGATGCTGCTGGGAGGCTGCCAGGCCTGGGCTGGTTGAGGAGCATCTCCCAAGCATCATGTGGGACCTTTGATCCCCCCCCCTCCTGGGGACCCCAGCGGGGTCACCCAAGCTGGGGCTGCAGGTCCATGCCTTGCTCAGCCCATGGTGGCCATCAGGGAGGACCAGGGCACTGTGGTGGGAAGCAGAGCAAGCTGCTGGAGACCAAAGGGGGGGCTGTGCAAAGGAGTTGGGGGTGGGGGGGAGGAGACGTGTCTCCATCTCCTCCTCATTGGTCAGGGAGGGGGGCACTTGGGGCTGCCACATGGAGAGGAATGAAGCCAACACTTGGGTCTGGTGCCCATAAACCCCCTGACAGACACAGCTCAGCTGCAGGGACACACACACACACACACACACACACTGGGCCATGATCTGGGCTCCCTGGAGGGGTGACACAGGGCCAGGGGAGTGGGGGGGGGTTGTTCTGGAGGAGGGGGGGGGGGTCAAAACACCAGTCAGAGCCCCCCTACCCAAACTGGGAGCCCTGAGGGCAGGTCCTGCCATCCCCTGCCCCTTCCCCTCCTGCCCACGAGCCCCCCAGGGAGGGGGTGGGGGGGGGCAGCAGCAGGGACCACCCCGCCTCACCCCCTCCCTTACCCAACACCCCCCACCTCCAGCAGCCCCCCCCCCAACCAAGACTGCTGAGAGAGCTGGAAAGTGCTTAGAAAAAGAGAGAAACCCTTTAGAAAAAAAACCCCAACCCCCCCACCCACCACCTCGGAGCTAGAACCTCCAGCCCATCCCTGGGAGCGGGGGGGGGGGGGGAACAACAGCAGAGAGGAAGGGAGCAGGGTGGGGGGTTAGGAAGGGTGGGGAGTGGGTCTGGAGGTGGAAGGGGGGGGCTCGACGACCCCCTCCCCAGGGTCTGGGCCCGCTAGACCAGGGCGTAGTCGAACTGGCCCCTCTCCAAGCCCTCCTTGTGGTCGGTCCAGGAGGAGGCGGGCATGCGGCTGTAGGGGTCCAGCAGGATGCGGAAGCAACGGACCATCAGCATCACCAAGAAGACCAGGAGGAAGATGACGAAGGCAAAGACAGTTTTCTGCTCGGCGTCCATCCCCGCCGAGCCCCCCGGCTGCTCCGCCAAGGCAGGGGAGAGCAGCTCGTAGTCCATGGTCGACGCATCATTCATGGCAGAGGGAGGAGGAGCTGGAGGGGTTGGGGTTTGTTGGGGTTTTTTTTTGGGGTGGGGGGAGTTGCCCGGGGAAGGCAGCTCCTTGGTTTGGCCCCCCCCCCTTTCCCCTGCTCTGCCCACTGGTTTACTCCATCGGCACCAGCGAGGCCGTGCCCAGCTCGGGTTGAGCTGCTGGCCAAGCCCAGAGCTCCTGGAAGGGAGAGGAGAGATGGTGAGGGAGGAGGAACTGCCCACATGCCTGAATCACAGAACCGTGGAAGGGGCTGGGACCTTCAAGAGCATCTACTCCAACACCCCCCCACATGGGGTCCAACCCCGCCTACATGGGGGTCCAACTCCCCCTACATCAGGGTCCAACCCCCCCCCCTACATGGAGGTCCAACCCCACCCTACATCAGGGTCCAACCCCGCCTACATGGGGGTCCAACCCCACCCTACATGGGGGTCCAACTCTCCCGACCTGGGGGTCCAACTCCCCCCACATGGGGGTCCAACCCCACCCTACATGGGGGTCCAACCCCACCCTACATGGGGGTCTAACTTCCCCTACATGGGGGTCCAACCCCACCCTACATGGGGGTCCAACTCTCCCTACATCAGGGTCCAACCCCCCCCCCTACATGGAGGTCCAACCCCACCCTACATCAGGGTCCAACCCCGCCTACATGGGGGTCCAACCCCCCCCACATCGGGGTCCAACCCCACCCTACATGGGGGTCCAACTCTCCCCACCTGGGGGTCCAACTCCCCCCACCTGGGGGTCCAACCCCACCCTACATGGGGGTCCAACCCCCCCTACAAGGGGGTCCAACCCCACCCTACATGGGGGTCCAACCCCCCCCTACATTGGGGTCCAACTCCCCCCACATGGGGGTCCAACCCCACCCTACATGGGGGTCCAACCCCACCCTACATGGGGGTCCAAGTCCCCCTACATCGGGGTCCAACTCCCCCCACATGGGGGTCCAACCCCCCCCTACATGGGAGTCCAACTCCCCCCAGACCAGGTTGCCCCACCAGTTTACTCCACAGCCACCAGCAAGGCCGTGCCCAGCTTGGGTTGAGCTGCTGGCCAAGCCCAGAGCTCCTGGAAGGGAGAGGAGAGATGGTGAGGGAGGAGGAACTGCCCACATGCCTGAATCACAGAACCGTGGAAGGGGTTGGGACCTTGAAGAGCATCTACTCCAACCCCCCCTACATGGGGGTCCAACTCTCCCACATGGGGGGTCCAACCCCCCTTAGACCAGGTTGCTCCAAGCCCCATCCAACCTGGAACACTCCTGCAACAGCCAGAGCAGGGAAGTTCTCCAGTGGATCCCTGGGTTTTCAGCAAGCTGAAGAAGCCAGGGGTGAGGGCAGAGGGATGGGTGGGCAGCCCAGGGCACTGGTGCAGAGCTTTGCCTCCCTGCTCATAAGTCCCCATGGCCAGGGCTTTGTCTGGTCTGGCCTTGAAGCTCTCCCAAGGTGGACACAAGCCTAGAACTTGCCCACTCCTGCTAAGGGACAGGTGCCCAGCACGTCCCTTGGTGCAGGGACTGCCTTTGGTCTTCCACCAGGTCCAGGAGGTGGGTTCAGATGGAGGAGGACACGTACCTCACTGCAGCTCCACGGGGCCACCAGCATTTCTACTGCAGCAGGAGGAGGAGGAGGAGGAGGAGGCTGCCTCCAAGCTGTCACAGCACTGAGGAAAGATCTCCAGGGTCCAGTTTTATTGGGCTAGGGATGCAAAACAGAAGGATAAAGAGAGCAAAAGAGGTGAAAAGGACCATAGTTACCAAGAGTGGTAGCAAAAAATACCAGAGGGCACCTCTGAAGTTCTCAGTGTCTCTTCTCAGACCAGCACTGGGTGGAATTTACACCAGGAACATCCACACCAACCTCCTCCCTGCAGCCTCCTGGAGCCTGAGGGTTCTCAGTGCTGTGGGGCTTCCAAAAAACAACAAAAGAAAACGACCCAACCAAACCCTGGGAGATACCAGGAAACATCCAAAGGACCCACTGCCCTCCCAGCAACACCATGAGCCTGGGAGCAGGATGGGTGGGAAAGCCCAGGCCAAGGTCCCCAGGCAGCAGGACCAGGCTGGCTCTGCCCCACGTTGAGGACCTTCCCAGGAATTTTGAGCAGGGGGGGGCAAGGAGGGGGCTGATAAGACAGCTCATTGAAAGCAGCTGTTAATTAGGGAACATTTGATTGAGTTTTATTAAGATCCTGGTTCCCTTAGTAACTAAAAAGGCTAGAGGAGCAAGGGAATGGCTTAATAGGGAAGGATCTCAAGAAGGAAGAGGATCAGGAAGGCTCCAGGGAGGGTTTTCTGGCCCTGAAACACCAATTCAGTGTTCACTGGGGGGTGGCAAAGAGCTGAGATGTCTTGGGATGGGTTGTTTTTTTTCAAAAGGAGGAGCAGGGAGAAGTGTTTCCCAGAGCAGGGAGCCACCTGGCATGGAGAGGCTCCCCACCCAGAGCAGATCCCACAGGATGCAGGTGGGGCTGGAATGTCTCCAGGGATGGAGACTCCCCAGCCTCTCTGGGCAGCCTGGCCCAGGGCTCTGTCACCCTCCCAGGAAAGAAGTTCTTCCTGATATTCACATGGAAGCTCCTCTGCTCCAGTTTGCACCCACTGCCCCTTGTCCTGTCACTGGACAAAGCCTGGTCTGTCCTCCTGACACTGCCCTGAACATATTTGTGAACATGGATGAGGTCTCCTCTCAGTCTCCTCTTCTCCAAGCTCAAGAGTCCCAGCTCCCTCAGCCTTCCCTCACCAGGGAGATGTTCCACTCCCTCCAGCATCTCTGTGGCTCTGCCCTGGGCTCTCTCCAGCAGTTCCCTGTCCTTCCTGAACTGGGGGGCCCAGAACTGGACACAATATCCCAGATGGGGCCTCACCAAGGCAGAACAGGGGCAGGAGAACCTCCCTTGACCTACTAACCACCCCCTTTCTGATCCACCCCGGGATGCCCCTGGTCTTCTTGGCCACCAGGGCACTTTGCTGGCTCATGGTCATCAAATGCACGCTTGGATGCTCCAGCTCAAGGCAAAAATAGCTGCCCTTGGCTCACTGGAAACCCTTTGTTCCCCCCAGGTTTCAGCCAGGAGATGGTTTCCTTTCCCTGCCAATGGGAATTAAAGGCAATCAACCTGACTCAGGGTGAGCCTGGACTGCAGAAAGTGCTGCTGCTGCTTCTGGAGCCCTCAGGGAAGCTCCTGGGGTCTCCTTGCTCTGGAGGCACCTGCTGGGCTGCCCAGGGAGAGGCAGGGGAGGATGGAGCCTGGAAAATCCCCTTCTCCATCCCCCAAGGCTGGCAGGGCTGGGGCACATTCCCTGGAAAGTACCAAGTGCTGCCCTGGACCTGCCCTCCCAGGGCTTGGGGACATTTCTCAGGTGACCAGGAGGGAAGAGCTTGTCCTTTCCTGGGCTCCTCCAAAGCCCTGGGAGCAGCTGAGTGCTCTGCCATGGCAGCTGACCCAGCAGAGCTTCACAGCCCATCCTTCTTCCCTGCCAGGCAAGCTCAGCCTTGCAAAGCCAGCACAGATCATCTGCCCTGGCCCTGGAGACCTGCAAGCCTTGGGACCTCTCCCTGCACAGCTCCCAGAGCTCCCTCAACCTTCACAGAAAGGGCAGGAGAAGAGCCAGGAGCCTTCAGATGCTCCAGCACCTGTGGAGCTCATGGCAGTGTCACCTCAGTGTCCTCTGAGCCAGGGACTGCAGCAGGCACAGCAGAGCTGGAGAGGAGCAGAGCAGGGAAAGGGCAGCAGGGCTGGAGAGAAGGCTCCAGGGAGACCTTAGAGCAGCTTCCAGTGCCTGAAGGGGCTCCAGGAAAGCTGGGGAGGGGCTTGGGACAAGGGCAGGGAGGGAGAGGACAAGGGGGGATGGATGAAAACTGGCAGAGGGAGATGGAGGTGAGACATGAGGAGGGAATTCTGGAGTGTGAGGGTGGTGAGAGCCTGGCCCAGGTTGCCCAGGGAAGCTGTGGCTGCCCCATCCCTGGCAGTGTTGAAGGGCAGGTTGGATGGGGCTTGGAGCAGCCTGGGCTGGTGGGAGGTGTCCCTGCCCAAGCAGGGGGGGTTGGATGTGGATGATCTTTAAGTTCCCTTCCAACCCAAACCATTCCATGATTATAAGATTCTATCTTGCTTCAGATTGCCTTGAAATCCCTGGAGGTGCAGCTGAGGGGCAGGTGGGACACGGCAGGCACAGATGCACTGGCTTTGCTGGGATCAGAGTGAAGGGCTGGTGCCTTCACCTGAAATGCTCTGGGCACCTGAGCTGCAGCCAAAGGGACAGAAGAACTCAGCCAATTCAGAGAGAGGGAGGCAAGGGGCCAGGGGGAGCAGCTTGGCCAAGCTGAGCATCAGTCTGAGCTCCCACATGTTTGAATCAGCAGGATCAGATAATCTATGTTGTGTCTTCCTTGGAAAACCAGAGCTTGGAGTCAGGGATTTTTAGCTGGGATTGGTAACAATCCAAGGGCTGGAGCAGCTCTGCTCTGGAGCCAGGCTGGGAGAGTTGGGGTGTTCAGCCTGGAGAAGAGAAGGCTCCAGGGAGACCTTAGAGCAGCTTCCAGGGCCTGAAGGGGCTCCAGGAAAGCTGGGGAGGGGCTTGGGACAAGGGCAGGGAGGGAGAGGACAAGGGGGGATGGATGAAAACTGGCAGAGGGAGATTGAGGTGAGACATGAGGAGGGAATTCTGGAGTGTGAGGGTGGGGAGAGCCTGGCCCAGGTTGCCCAGGGAAGCTGTGGCTGCCCCATCCCTGGCAGTGCTGAAGGGCAGGGGGCTGGATGATCTCCAAGCCAAACCAGTCTGGGATTCAGTGAGAGTCCAGGCTATTGATTCCTCTCCTCCTCTTTCTGGAGAGCAACAGCTCCCAGTTCCTGGACTGCGGAGTGAACAACAAACACCCAAAGGGCTCCAGCCTGTGCAGCCCAGCCACAGCAGCTCTCGGGGCTTCTAAAACGAGCTGGGACCTGAGCAAAACCACCCGTGGGAGATGAAAAGCTGCAGCAGCCCTGGAGCCCGACCACGCCAGGCTGGAAGCTGCGCCCAGCAAGAGCCCTGCTGGGAGAGAGAAACCAGCAGCTGGTGGCACCTCCCAGCACTGCCCAGGAGCTGGCACGGTGGGAAACCTGAGGCAGGGGCTGGTGGTGAAGGACAGGATGAGCTGGCAGGCAGAGAGAGGTGGGGGTGGCAGGAGGAAGCCTGCAGAGATGATTCTAACCTCACAGCTCAGCCCTGCAGCCTGGCTGCTGGCGGGGGGGGGGGGGTGTCCTCCTGGCCAGACACCAGCCAGAAGAAAAGGGCTGGGGAAGAAACGAGAAGGGGGCAGTTTGGGGAGGGACCACGGAGGCCGTGGGAGAGTTGGACATCAGTGGAAAGATGCTGGGGCCATGAGGAAGCCATAAAGAGGGGCGTGTTGAGGAGAGCGTGGCCAGCAGGTCTTGAGGTTCTCCTGCCCCTCTGCTCTGCCCTGGGGAGGCCCCACCTGGAGAACTGGGTCCAGGTCTGAGCTGCCCAGGTCAGGAAGGACAAGGAGCTGCTGGAGAGTCCAGCCCAGGGCACTGAGATGCTGAGGGGGCTGGAGCATCTGCCTGGGAGGAAAGGCTGGGAGAGCTGGGGCTGCTCAGCTGAGAGAGAAGGAGGCTGAGGGGGGATCTGATCAGTGCTGGTGAATATCTCCAGGGGGTGTCAGGAGGAGGGGGCCAGACCCTTCTCAGTGGTGCCCAGGGACAGGACAAGGGGCAATGGGCACAAACTGGAGCACAGGAGGGTCAAGCTAAACATGAGGAAACACTTCTTGACTCTGAGGGTGACAGAGCCCTGGGACAGGCTGCCCAGGGAGGCTGTGGAGTCTCCATCCCTGGAGACATTCCAACCCCACCTGGATGTGTTCCTGTGGGATCTGCTCTAGGGGATCCTGCTCTGGCAGGGGTTGGATGATCTCCAGAGGTCCCTTCCAACCCCCCCACTCTGGGATCCTGTGACTCTGTGAAGATGGATCTGAAGGAGCAGGATAATGAGCTAACTAAGAAGGGGAAGGTTCACATGCCCTCGTCTGGAAAAGCAGTTGTCATCAAGCCATGACCAGTGCTCCCAGCACCCCTGGTGCTTCCAGCTCTCCTCCCAGGTGGTGGAGAACAATGAGCATCCCAGTCCCTGGGCTGCTGGGGGAGTTTCCCCCGTGCACACTCCATGTGTGCAGCAGAGAGGCTTGGAGAAGAGCCAGTGGGCAGAAAACAACAGCAGATGTAATTTCAGCAGAGCAGGAACCAGGGGACACCACCAGCATGAGCATCTCCATAATTAAAACCCCCTAATGAGCAGGCTGGCAGGGAAGGTCTCTGCCAATACACTGCAGTGTCCTCTCCTCAGGACACAGGCTGGGCCCAAGAAGAGCCAAAAGCCACTTCTCCAGAGGGATGCCCATCTCAGGTTTTCCTCACCAGTCCCAAAAACCAGGGAAGCTGTGGCTGCCCCATCCCTGGAGGTGTTGAAGGGCAGGTTGGATGGGGCTTGGAGCAGCCTGGGCTGGTGGGAGGTGTCCCTGCCCATGCAGGGGGGTTGGGACTGGATGATCTTGAAGTTCTCTTCCTGCCCTTGAGGAGATGAAGACCAACTGCTGCGTGATGTAGGGGAAGTGTCAGCTGAACCCATCAACCAAAACAGAGGTGAGGAGAAGAGCTCCACTGGAGAGTGAAATGAGGGAGCAGCAGAAAGGGCAGAGGGTGCCAGAGCTGAAGGAATCATTTCCAAGAACTCAGGCAACCAGTTAAAGCCTCCAGAAATGCCACCCCCCTGGGACAACCACACAACTGGACACCTTGCTCTGCCCAGGACCAGTTCTCCTGCCCTCTCCAGAAGTCTCAGCCAGGTCTTTGTTGGGCAGAGCCCGAGAAGAGTGGAAAGCAAAGGATCTTCTGCAAAAGCCACTTGCACCCAGCAGTTAAAAGACAGTCATGGACTCCCAGCCTGGTTTGGGTTGGAAGGGACCTTAAAGATCATCTAGATCCAACCTCCCTGCTCCGAGACCTTCACCCCAAGTCCACACAGAGCCTGGCAGTGCAGGAGCAGCTGGCTTGGCCTCCAGGGACCTTCTGCTGGGAGATGAAGATGGAGAAGAAAGCTGGCTGCTCCCCCCAGCCAGCCTGTGCTGCTTAATTAGCCCTTAATTTGCATTTTCCCTCCTGGGTTCACCAGCCATGAAGAGGAGATGGGCCACACACCTTCCAGCAGCACCAACACGGGGACAAGTTCACAAGAAAATTGCCTAAGGGGGGGGAAAAAACCCAAAGCAAACCACACAGAAATGCTGACTAACTCTTCTCAGAGCCTCACTAACTGTATCCTTTTTAATTAGCAATTAACCGACTTGGAAATTCCTTGCATTTCAATAGTAATAGAAACACAAACAATGGGAAGCAAATCAAGTCTTTAGCATTTAATTACCAGGCTCCCCTCTGAATTATTCATCAAGTGGGCAAAGAAGCTGCTCCAAAGGAATCCAGTGCTGCAATTTAAGGGGGTTTTAAATCTTCCTTTTGCCTGGTTTGCTGTCCTGCCTGTCACCATTTCCCCACAGCTGGGTGGGTCCTGGGGGTGGTGGAGCTGAATTCCCCAGCAGAAGGAGCCAGGTTGGCTGGAGAAGTGGAAGAGCTTGGATTGGCCACCTGGCCAGCTCCAATCCTGCACCCCCCCGGGGGTGCTGAGTGGCACTGGCACCAGCCCAATCCCCCCCCCCTCCCACCCCCTGAGTTGTTTTCAGGAAGGGTTTCCAGTAAGAACATCCTGGATGTCCCCAAAACCCACCTGCCCTCAGCACTGACAGAAGCCCAAGGATGCCCAGAAGAGCCCTTTGCTTGGTGAAGGTGGAGCTGAAGGGGGTTCTCCCAGAAATCCCACCCTGCACCTCACTCATGTCAGAGCTCAAATCTCACCAGCTCCAAGTTAAACTGGTCCCAGCAGAGAACTATTTGGTCACTTTGGAGCAGCTTCATGTGCTGGGAAGAGTTTGTTCCCCTTCCTTGCTACTCAGATTCAGCTGGTTCTGTCAACCCTCCTGGTCCTTCTTAACTCTCTCAAGTCCTTCAGTGGGAGCAACGTTGGGAGGAGGAGGAAGAGGAGGAAGGCAGGGGGTGCAGCTCAGGCAGGAAACCAGCCCACCCAGGGAAAACACAGCCAAGGTGTCCTCCTCCTCCCAGCCTTCCACATTTATTCCCAGTTTCAGATCATGTAGGTCTGAAGGGGCTTCAGGAAAGCTGGGGAGGGGCTTGGGACAAGGGCAGGGAGGGAGAGGACAAGGGGGGATGGATGAAAACTGGCAGAGGGAGATTGAGGTGAGACATGAGGAGGGAATTCTGGAGTGTGAGGGTGGGGAGAGCCTGGCCCAGGTTGCCCAGGGAAGCTGTGGCTGCCCCATCCCTGGCAGTGTTGAAGGGCAGGTTGGATGGGGCTTGGAGCAGCCTGGGCTGGTGGGAGGTGTCCCTGCCCATGCAGGGGGTTGGATCTAGATGGTCTTTTAGGTCTCTTCCCACCCAAACCAGTCTGGGGTTCTATGATTCTATGGCTCTCAGGTCTGGTGGGATGTGGGATAACCCAAGAAGGAGAGAATCACCAGAAGAACATCCCATCCCATCTCACCCCCACCAAACCTCCCTGCTGGAAGGGTGGCTGACTCTGCTGGGCTGAGGACACAGCCAGGCAGGCCTGGACCACACCAGCCTGTGCAGAAGGCAACGAGAAGAAAACAGCAGCCAGGAAAGGGTGGGTCTGGAGGGGACACAGCAGAGCTTGGGCCCTGCAAAGAGGCAGCAGATGACACAGCATGTGAAATCTTCTTCTGCCATGGGATCAAGAAGCAGCCTCCAAGCCCAGCATCCCCAGCAATCCACAAGAAGGAAGTTTTCAGGTGCCCACACGGGCTGGTTGCTCTCCTGAAAGAGCACAGGCACCAGAAGAGCAGCCAACCCTGCCTTTGGTGGCCAAACACTCTGGAATTGATCTCCAGCCCAAGAGTTCAGCAGAGGGAGGGGAGAAAGTGAAAGGCAAAACCTTCCTGGAATTGGTTCCAGGTTCACCTCTTCCATGAGCACCACAACAGTCAAAAGACCTGCCAGGTTTGGGGGGGTGAGGGCAGCCCCCACCAACGTGACATTGCAGGAGCAAGGAGAAGACCTGAGGAGCTGAGGCAACCACCAGGAGCAATCCCTGAGCAGAGCAGAGCTGCTCCTCCTCCTCCTCCTCCTCTGCAGCCTCAGAACATCTCCTTGTCAGCTGAGATGAGCTGATAAAAATGCAGATCGATTCCAGGGCCAGGTCCTCAGCTGGAAATCGATGCTGCTCCCATGACTGGAGCAGATGGCTCCTCACTCAGGGGAGTGTTACCTCCCACCAGCAGGGAGGGAGACACAAAGCCTCAGGAAGCCCAGGTGTCCTCTTTCTGCTGGTCCTCAGGGAGGGGGAAAAAAAAAAAACCAACTCATTTCTGCCACAGTTCCCAGCACCTGAACCATCATGGAATCACAGACATCCCTGGAGGTGTCCAAGGGCAGGTTGGATGGGGCTTGGAGCAACCTGGGCTGGTGGGAGGTGTCCCTGCCCGTGCAGGGGGTTGGATCTGGGGGATCGTGAAGGTCCCTTCAGACCAAAACCAATCTGGGGTTCTGTGATGGAAATCTAGGTGTAGACATGAGGAGGGAATTCTGGAGTGTGAGGGTGGTGAGAGCCTGGCCCAGGTTGCCCAGGGAAGCTGTGGCTGCCCCATCCCTGGCAGTGTTGAAGGGCAGGTTGGATGGGGCTTGGAGCAGCCTGGGCTGGTGGGAGGTGTCCCTGCCCATGCAGGGGGTGGGACTGGATGATCTTGAAGGTCCCTTCCCACCCAAACCAGCCTGGGGTCCTGTGATCTACAAACCAGCAGGCTGGGCAGGGGCCACGGGCAGCAGGGACCAGTGTCCTCTCCTTGCCTTGGTCCTCAGCCAGGTTGGGTGTCTCAGAGCCAGCCCCTCCACGTCCCAGCTCCCGGGCAGCACCCACCCTTGTCTGCTCTCCCCTGGCTGATGGCAGAAGGTCCCCCGTGCCAGGACACTTTGTGCCATCTCCAAGCCAAGGGCTTGTCAGAGCTGCTTGATTTGCTGCCCCGGCTGGGAAACGCGTCCCGGGAACGTTCCTGGAAGCGTCTCCGTGGCCTGGGAAGGGGGCTGGTCCCAGTCCTCTGGCCAGACTGCTCTTACTGGAAGAGAGGATCACAACCAGACACACACACAAACACACAGTCTGTCCCAAACTTTGGCACCTCCAGGGAAGTACACGAGTTCCTGCGGCTGGTGGGGATGAGGTTCTGTCCTTGCAGATCATCCAGTCCAACCCTTCCCCCAGCCCTGCCAAGGCCACCACTGCCCTGTGTCCCTCAGCACCATCTCCAGGGCTTGGAAACCCCTCCAGGGGTGGGGACTCCCCCCTGGGGCAGGGCCTGACAGCCCTTTCCAGGAAGAAATAGTTCCCAAGATCCAACCTCAACCTCCTCTGGTGCAACTTGTGATGCTGAGCTCTGCTCTCCAGAGGGTTACTGATCCACCCACACAGCTCCAGAGCCCCCACCATCAGCTTCACCAACCCCATCAAGCAGAGAAAGGCCAGGAGATAGGTCTGCTGGTGTAACTGTGCCCACAGCAGCAGCTCTGTCACCATCCACCTCCCTCCCTGGAGGAGAGGGCTCTTCACTCAAGCCTTGGTTGCACCCCAGGTACTCCTGATCTGCCCAAGCAGTTGGTGTCCTTGTCCCAACAGTGCAATGAGAAGAACCTCAGGACAACAGGTGACACGTCTGGGATTGACTCCTGCCCCCAAAAGTACTTGAGAACCCCAAGCAGAACAGTGCTGAGAGCCAAGCCAGGACTGGGAACTTCACAGACCCCTGATCCCTGGAGGTCTGACCCTTTCAGACCCACCTCACACATCATCCCCCAGGTCACCACAGCTCTGCTCTGGTAGCAGCTCCTCCTCACCCAGACCTCCCAACAGCCTCACCCAGACCTCCCAACAGCCTCCCCCAGGCTCTAGGTCCTTGTGCTCCATCTCCTGGCCTGGATCCCTGGAGCAACCAAGCCCCAACCACCCCCCCCACCCCCCCCATCATCTGCCAGTCCTCACCATTGATCTTTATGCCTTTAATCCTGCAGTTAAATGGTGCAGCTCTGCACTCAGAGCTGGAAAGAACCAGCCTAATGGCCATTAAGTTCCCCTTCGGAATATTAGATTCAGATCCATCAATTTTACTTTGTAGAGAACATTTGCAATAATAAAAAAAAAAAATAATCAAAATAATCCAAGCAGCTCCCAGAGCTCCTGACAGCTCAACAGCATTTTCCTCCTCAGGAGCAGCTGCTCAGAAAATCCATCAGCTGGGGGTTTAGTGACACTTGGCAACAGGAGGGAGCTGAGAGCCACGAGCAGGAGCTTCTGTCACTCAGGTGAGACAACCACAGAGCTGATAGAGCTGGTCTGGTGCTCCAGGGAGACCTTAGAGCAGCTTCCAGGGCCTGAAGGGGCTCCAGGAAAGCTGGGGAGGGGCTTGGGACAAGGGCAGGGAGGGAGAGGACAAGGGGGGATGGATTGAATCTGGGAGAGGGAGATGGAGGTGAGACATGAGGAGGGAATTCTGGAGTGTGAGGGTGGTGAGAGCCTGGCCCAGGTTGCCCAGGGAAGCTGTGGCTGCCCCATCCCTGGCAGTGTTGAAGGGCAGGTTGGATGGGGCTTGGAGCAGCCTGGGCTGGTGGGAGGTGTCCCTGCCCATGCAGGGGGTTGGATCTAGATGATCTTTAAGTCCCTTCACACCCAAAGCATTCCATGACTCTAAAACCCTCCAACACTCCAGCTCCCACCCACACCCTGCCCGTTGCTCCAGCCCAGTCCTCTAGAAGGAGGAGAAGGCAGCACTGGTCCCTGCTGTGCTGCCCACTCCATCCCCCCCGAGGGGTGGGAATGCTGCCCCAGCCAGGCTGCAGACAGTGCAGCAGAGCTGGCCACCTGCTAGAGACAAAAAGAGCAGATTTCCCTGGCAGGAGCAGTGCCAAGAAGGCAGCAGGACCAACCTCCACCTCCCAGCTGGTGCCACCTGCAACAAGTGCCCAGCGGGTCGAGAGGAGCAGCCAGGCTCTTCCAGGCTCGTGTATTCCCAGGATGCTTCCAAAACCCCCTCCAGGGAGACCTGCAGGTTGGGCATTTGACCCACACCATGTGCTGGCAGCCTGCAGAAGGTGATGCCAGCTTTCCTTTCCCCTCCTGGAAGCAGAGCAGGGGGGGGAACCACCCTGAGCTCACCTCCCACCCCAAGGGTTCCCTGGAGCTTGGGGAGGAGAAGAACCTCACCCCAAAGATCTGCACAGCTCCTGGAATCATTGCCTTTGCACGTGGACTGCCTGGCAGGGAACAAGCTGGGCTTGTGCAGCAAGGCAGAACCTGCCAGAACCAGCCAGCCCCACCACCCATCCCACCCCCAGCCCTGCAAAGCAGCAGCAGAACCACCCGGAGATGTTTGCAAGGACCAGCACATGCTCCAGGCCCACCTTGTGACCTTGTAGGACCTCGTGCCCACCAGCCCCAAACTGGGGCACCAAGTCCCCAGTGGGCACAGTGACCCCCCCCTCCAGCTCCTTGCCCTGAGCTGATGGAGACTAAACCAGGCCAAAGCCCTCAAAGGGTTTGGTCCCAGCAGCAGAACCTGAGCTGGGGGGGCAGGAGGCACCTTTTGGCTTTTCAGTTCCAAAGAGGAACAGCTGGGAACCCCTGGGAACACCTGGGAACCCCTGGGAACCCCTGGGAACCCCTGGGAACAGCTTCTACCTCCTCCACTCGTGGGCACACTTCACAGAACCACCGATTTCATCCTTGAGAGCAAATCATGATACTGAGAGAGAGGAGAACATCCCTGGGAAGGGCAGGAAGGTGAAGATGGGACCCGTCCTGCTCGGGGAACCCAGCTCCAGTGTCAAACCCAGCCCTGCAGCTGCTTCCATCCTCTCCGTGGCCACCACCAGGCTCTGCACCAAACCCTGCCCAGGCTCCCCAGGGCTCCAGGGAGCAGAATTCCCTCTGCCACGGGCTCACCAGCCCCTCCTGGCCTGCCAGAATTCCCACAGCTCCAACTCTTTCCCCAAGGGGGTCGAAATTTCAAGGAAAGCAGCTGCTTTGGGGATTTCCAGGGCTCATTCTTCTCCCTCCCCCCCCCATCCCCCCCAACCCCCCCAACAGGGCTCCGGGCAGTCCAGCCCCCTCCCCTCAATTCCAGGGAGCAGGAACCAGCTCCATTTCATTCCCAACTTTCCCAGATCCACACCCACTTGCCAGACCCGGGGGGGTGGGCAACCCTGCAAAGCCCCCCTCCCCAAGCACAAGGGGGTCTCGCACAGACACACACACACACACACCCCCCCCAAAGGTTTCCTGCAGGAACAACTCTGGAAATCAGCAGCTTCGCAGCAGCTGCAGGAAATTCCCCCGTTTTCCACTTCTCCTTCCCCAAAAAGCCCAGCCCGGTTTTCTCAGCCCCCCCCGCCCCCGCCAGGCTGTCCTAGACCCCCCCAGCAACGCACCCCCCCCCCCCCATCCCCACCCAACCCCGGGGACCCCCCACCTCTCCAGAGCTCCCCGCCCCGGGACCCCCCCACAACAGGCGGCGGCTCAGACCGGGGGGGCAGCACCGGGACCCCCCCCCCCAAGATAATTCAGAAAGGGGAGGGGGCACCACCGAGACCACCCCTCTCCCAAGCAGCTCAGACCGGGGGGCACCACCGAGACCCCCCCCTGGCAGTTCAGACCGAGGGGGGGGGCACAACCAGGACCCCCCCACACACGCAGCTCAGACCGGGGGGCACCAGCCGGACCCCCCCCAACATGCAGTTCAGACCGGGGGGGGCACAACCAGGACCCCCCAACACGCAGCTCAGACCGCGGGGGGCACAACGAGGACCCCCCAACATGCAGCTCAGACCGGGGGGGCACCAGCCGGACCCCCCCCCAACATGCAGTTCAGACCGGAGGGGGCATAACCAGGACCCCCCCCCGCCCCCCAAGCAGTTCACATCGGGGGGCACCACCCGGACCCCCCCCCCCTCCCACGCAGCTCAGACCGGGGGGGGGGGGGGGGCACAACCAGGACCCCCCAACACGCAGCTCAGACCGGGGGGGCACCACCCGGACCCCCCCCCCCCCCCTTCCAGGCAGCTCAGACCGGGGGGGGCACCACGCGGACCCCCCCCCTCCCAGGCAGCTCAGACCTGGGGGGGGGGGGGCACAACCAGGACCCCCCAACACGCAGCTCAGACCGGGGGGCACCACCCGGACCCCTCCCCACCCAGGCGGTTCAGACCGGGGAGGCACAGCCAGGACCCCCCCCATCCCAAGCAGTTCAGACCGGGGGGCACCACCCGGACCCCCCCCCCACCCAGGCGGTTCAGACCGGGGGGGGCACAACCAGGACCCCCACACACACGCAGCTCAGACCGGGGGGCACCACCCGGACCCCCCCCCCAACATGCAGTTCAGACCGGAGGGGGCACATAACAGGACCCCCCCACCCCGCCCCCCAAGCGTTCACATCGGGGGGCACCACCGGACCCACCAACCCCCTCCCTCGCAGCTCAGACCTGGGGTGGTGGGGGGGGGGGGGCGGGGGGGGGGGGGCGGGTGGGGGGGGGGGGCCGGTGCGGGTGGGGGGGGGGGGGCTGGAGGGGGGGGGGGAGGGGGGGGGCGGGGGGGGGGGGGTGGGGGGGGGGGGGGGGGGGGGGGGGGGGGGGGGGGGGGGGTGGGTTGGGGAGGGGGGGGGGGGGGGGGGGGGGGGGGTGGGTGGGTGGGGGGGGGTGGAGGGGGTGTCAGGGGGGGGGGGGGTGGCTGGGGGTGGGGGGGGGCTGGGGGGGGGGGGGGTGGGGGGTGGGGGGGGGGCGGGGGGGGGGGGGTGGGGGGGGGGGGAGGGGGGGGGGGGGGGGGGGGGGGGGGGGGGCACAAACCAGGACCCCACACACGCAGCTCAGCCGGGGGGGCACCAACCGGACCCCACCCCCCCCCTTCTGGCAGTCAGCTCAGCTGGGGGGGGGGGGGCGCAAACCAGACCCCCGACACGCAGCTCGGACGGGGCTAGGTGCACCACCCGGACCCCTCCCCACCCAGGCGGTTCAGACCGGGGGGGGCACAACCAGGACCCAACACAGCAGCTCCATGACGGGGGCACCTCCCGACACCCCCCCTCCCAAGCAGTTCAGACCGGGGGGCACCACGCGGACCCCCCCTCCCAAGCAGTTCAGACCGGGGGGGGGGATGGGCACAACCAGGACCCCCCAACACGCAGCTCAGAGCCAGGGTTGGGGGGGCAGCATCAAAATCCCCCCCCAAACACTGCCTCAAAACGGGGGGGGGGGGGGGGGGGATGGGGATGTGTGTCAGCACCGGGACCCCCCCACAAGCCGTTCAGACCTGGATGGGGATGGGGGGGGGGGGGCGGAAAACACCGGGAACCCCCCCCCAAAAAAAAAACAACCCTCAAAACCCCCCCCAAAAACCTCCCACCCCCCCATTTCCCGCACCGCCCCTGCGGAGCCGCATCCCCGGGCTTGGGTTTCGGGGTTCAGCCGGCGCCCCGGGATGGAAATCAAACTTTCCCCGTTCCCCCCCCCCACACCCATAACCCCCCCCCCGTGCTCACCGGGTCTCCCCAAGCCCCCCCGGGAGCGGTTCCGTCCGTTCCCGGCCCGGTCAGGAGGCGACGGACCCGCCGGTGCTTTCGGGACCGGGGTTTGAATTCGTTCAACCCGCCCTGATTGGGCTGCGGAGGGAGGGGGGGGGTCGGGGAGGGGGGGGGGGGTTGGAAATGGGGAGGGGGCGGAGTGTGATGGCGAGAGTGGAGGGATGAGGGGGGGTGGGGAGGACTGCAGCCGGTGTGCGAATGCGGGGAGGGGGGTTCGGCAGGGGAAGGGGAATGCGGGTGTGGGTGGGGATAAACGGGGGGGTGGGAAACGGGGGGGTGGTGATAACGGGGGGGGTGGGATTATGGGGGGGGTGGGATTAACGAGGGGGGTGGGACTAACGGGGGTGGGATAAGGTGGGGATGCGGGAAGGTGTGGGGGATGGAGTGGCGGGGGGGGGGCGGGGGGGCGGGGGGGGGTGTGGTAAAAAGGGGGGGGAGGGGGTAATGGGGGGATGGCTCGTCTTTTTCTGAGGGGTATGAGGGGGGATGCGGGGGGGGGCTGGGGGACCCTGGGGGTGCGGGGGGGGTGTGGTATCACTGGTGAGGGGGGGCTGGGGATGAGGGGGGGTGCGGGGGGGATGGGGGATGCGGGGGGGGGTGTGGTATCACTGGGGGGGGGGATCTGGGGATGAGGGGGGTGGGGGTCCCTGGGGGTGCGGGGGGCGGTTTGTTGGTATCACTGGTGTGGGGGGGGGTGTCTGGGGATGAGGGGGGATGCGGGGGGGTGTGGACACTGGGGATGCGGGGGGGGGTGCGGTAGCACGGGGTGGGGTTGGGGATGGGGGGGGATGCGGGATTCTGGGGGTGCGGGGGGAGGGGGATGCAGGGGTTGGGGGACCCTGGGGATGCCGGGGGGAGGGGGGGGGGGATATGGGACTGTCGGGGTTTAGGGGGGCGGGGGGGGGGATGAGGGGGGAAGATGCAGGAGGGTGCGGGAGCCTGAGGGTGGGGGGGGATTTGGGGGGATGTTGAGGGGTGTGGGACCCTGGGGTGGGGGGGGGGGGGGGGGGAGGGACCGCAGCGGGGGGGGGGCACAACGGGAGGACCTCGGGGGGTGCAGGGGGAACTGCAGGGAGGAGAAGTGTCGGGGGGCTGCTCTGTGGAAGTGGGGGGGGGGGTGGGGCTTGGGGTGGCTGAGGGGACATGCCGTTCTATGGGGGGGGGGGGGTCGGGGAGGGGGTGGCATTTGGGGGTGGGGAGGACGGGCAGGGATGCAGGGCAGGGTGATGACATGGGAGGGGGAGGGATAAGGAGGGTGTGGGGCAGGATTGAGGGTGCGGGGGGGGGGGCACAAGAAGCTTGTGGGGGCGCGTGTGGCCCCGAGGGAGGGTGCAGGGCAAGAGGGTGTTGTAGTGAAGAAGCATCCCGGACCTGTCCCAGGATTTGTGGGACCAAAAGGGGGTGATGGGGGGGATGTGGCAGCCAGAGGTGGCAGCAGGGGGGTGTGGGTGGCCCCTCGGGGCAGCAGAGGGACAAGGGGATGTGGGGCAGGGGGCACAGGCTGGAAGCAGAGCAGGAGGGACCCAATAAGGTCCCCAGAGGATTTTTTTCTTCTGGTGGGGATGAGGTCCCTGTCCCAGCAGCATGGGAGGGACAGTCCTGCCCAGTGCCAGCCCCACTGGGAGTGCTTTGCTCTCCAAGATTAGCAGGACATCTGCAGGGGACTTGTGGGACAGCCCCGGGGGGGACAGCAGGGACAGGAGAGCAGTGGTGGGGCTGCCTGTCCTTCCCAGCCCAGTAACACCAGCACCCCCTGCCCCCCCTGCTGCAGCCAAGCACAGTCCCTGGTGCTGCACCACAGCCACCCCTGGATCAATCCTGGACCCATCTGTCCCCTGGATTGATCCACCCCCCAGCTGGATCCAACCTCTGCAGCCACCAGCCCAGGCTGCTCCAAGCCCCATCCAACCTGCCCTTCAACACTGCCAGGGATGGGGCAGCCACAGCTTCCCTGGGCAACCTGGGCCAGGCTCTCACCACCCTCACACTCCAGAATTCCCTCCTCATGTCTCAACCTCAATCTACTCTGCCAGTTTTAATCCCCTCCCCCCTTGACCTCTCCTCCCTGTGCCCTTGTCCCAAGTCCTCCCCAGATTTCCTGGAGCCCCTTCAGGCACTGGAAGGGTGCTCTAAGGTCTCCTGGATGCATTTCTCTTCTCCAGGCTGATCACACCAAACTCTCCCAGCCTGGAATCCAGATGCAGAGATGCTCCAGCCTTGGATCATCTACGTGGCATTTCTCTGGAGGCCTCTGCCAGGGGGGATGGTCATGACACGTATGCCAACCCAAAACCTCTTCATGACACTCCTGCTGTCAGCCCGGGCACATTCCTACCACGTCCCTTTTCTCCAAGCTCTTTGCTCCCACAGAGCAAAGGACCCACTCTGTGCTGTCACCCCTGGCCTGGCCAAGGGGACCTGTGGGACACCCAGGGATGGACCAGGACAGGGAGGGGTGAAGCCACCACCACGTTGGCAGGGACTATGGTGGAGGAACCACCTTCTCTCTGCTTCCCCTCCCGTGTGGGCTCACACCACAGCTCCCCACCTTGGTCCCATTCCTGGGATGGGTCCTGAGCACTCTCTGAAGGATGATGCTGTGGGCACCGAACAGAGAGGGGGGGGGACACTTGGTTCAGGGAGCACAGAGGGGCCATCTCTCCTCCCTTCACACCCCAGCAGCTTTGAGAGCCAACAAAGCTCCTCACACACACCCCCCCAGACCTGCAGGGCTGTGGATTCAGCTTCAAAAAAAAAACCACAGGTGAGCTCAGAGCAGCGTGGTGGCATCTGCCCCTGGTGCTGCCAAGGAGTCACCCCCAGGCTGGGCTGCTGGGATCCAGGGCTGGTGCTGAAGCCACAGGCAGGAGCTCCCATCGTGTCTCCTGCCCAGATCATGCCCCGTTCCCTTCCCCTGGCCCCTTTCCCACCTCCCGGGCGTTGCAGGGGCAGGAGAAGGTGCAGGGCTGAGACGTGCCTGGCAACCAGCAGAGGGGATGGGGGGCCTCACCAGAGCCATGTGGCTCCTCTCTCAGGTGTCCTCAAGCTCTGGCACCTGCTCCTTGCCAGCTCCACAAGCCTTTTGGGATCAGTCCCCCCTGCCAAGGCCGGGATGAGTCAGAGCTGCCACACAACTCCCACCTCCTGCGCCTTCCTGCTGGTTCTTCTCAGCGAGCAGACTCTGGTATCCAAGAGAAACCATCCTGCTGGGACCTGGGGAGCCTTAACCCGCGACCGTGAAGGCCCCTGGAAAACCCTCTGCAGCTCCTGGGGGGCTGGTTGGGTGCAGAGCTGGGTGCTGCTGGCACAAGCTCTGGGACCCGCTGGTGCTGCTTTCCCCTTGGATCAGATGCAGGTCCCACCTCCCCCCCCCGCCCAGTGCAGCACAGCTGAGCCCCCAGATGTGTTCCCCCAGCTTCTCCTGCCCTGTCAGGATGGGCTGCCAGGAGAGAAGCTGCTACATGTGTCAAAGCACAACCTGGGGCAGAAGTTTGTTGGAGACTTCATAGGAGGGAAGAGGCGCCCGGTGGTGACACACAGAGCTGGGCGGTGCGGGCAGAGGGTGCCCAGGGTGCAGAGCATCACTGAATCCCTGCCTGCTTTGGGTGGGGAAAACCTTCAAGATCATCCACATCCAACCCCCTGCGTGGGCAGGGACACCTCCCACCAGCCCAGGCTGCTCCAAGCCCCATCCAACCTGCCCTTCAACACTGCCAGGGATGGGGCAGCCACAGCTTCCCTGGGCAACCTGGGCCAGGCACTCCCCACCCCACACTCCAGAATTCCCTCCTCATGTCCTCCCCTCAATCTCCCTCTGCCAGTTTTCATCCATCCCCCCTTGTCCTCTCCATCCCTGCCCTTGTCCCAAGCCCCTCCCCAGCTTTCCTGGAGCCCCTTCAGGCACTGGAAGCTGCTCTCAGGTCTCCCTGGAGCCTTCTCTTCTCCAGGCTGAACACCCCAACTCTCCCAGCCTGGCTCCAGAGCAGAGCTGCTCCAGCCCTCTTCCAGTTTTAATCCATCCCCCCTTGTCCTCTCACTCCAGGCCCTTGAAGCTGCTTCTCCCCACGCCACAGAAAAATTCACCATTTGGATATTTCCTTCAGAGAACTGTGGGAGCACCCGACTCATCACCCGCCCGGGGAGGCTGCCAGGATCTGAGAGAGGGGGGGAGAAAAGAGGAAAAATAACCCTGGAGAAGTGTTGCTGTGCACAGCTTCTGTGTCTCCATGGCTACAGGAGCTGGTGTCAGAGGATGCAAGATGTTACCAGGGCAATCAGACGTGCTGGTGTCAATGGAGACGGTGGGAGCTCATCCTTCCATCAGGGCTGGGCTCTGCAGCCCCTCCCACGGGGCTCCAAATAAGTGGTATTTGGAGAAAATACTTGGGGGGGGCTCCAGGAAAGCTGGGGAGGGGCTTGGGACAAGGGCAGGGAAGGAGAGGACAAGGGGGGAGGGATGAAAACTGGCAGAGGGAGATTGAGGTGAGACATGAGGAGGGAATTCTGGAGTGTGAGGTGTGTTAGAGCCTGGCCCAGGTTGCCCAGGGAAGCTGTGGCTGCCCCATCCCTGGCAGTGTTGAAGGGCAGGTTGGATGGGGCTTGGAGCAGCCTGGGCTGGTGGGAGGTGTCCCTGCCCATGCAGGGGGGTGGGACTGGATGATCTTGAAGGTCCCTTCCCACCCAACCATTCCATGATTCTCTGAAGAACCCACCCCAGAGACAGAGAGTGAGGTGGGGCTGACAGGGAGACACAGACCAGGGATGGTCCCCACGTTTCACCAGGGCAATGGAAACACCTGCTGGAGAAGTTGCTCCTGCCCGGGTGGTTCTTGTGTCATTCCAGACCAGGACTGGAGCTTTGTCAGGAGGTTTGGATCTCACCTCAGCCAAAAGGAAACATCCCTGGGAGGAAGGATCCTCTCCAAGCCATTGGGTGTTCCCAGTGTGCTCAGAAAATGGTTTCATTCTGTTCCTGCTGCGTTTGCCTGGTCAATATTGAGGTATTTGGGGATGTCTTTCTCTTTTAAAATAGATGCAAATCCCATCAACTCGTTGCAGTTACCAAGGTGGCAGCAGCAGGAGGAGAATGAATGAAACCAACACCTCCTTGGAGAGCATTCCTGGGAAAGAGAAGCTGGAGATGAAGGCCAAAACAAATCTCACGTCTCCATCTCTGAACCTGCAGTCATGAAGAGTTGCTCTGAAAACCAGCAGCACCAAATGATGGCTTTGAAGGAGGAAGACAGACTTGCTGGATCCTGCCTCCTGGTGGGATTCCAAAGTCTCTTCCAACCCTCCTGGGAAATCCTGCAGAGTTTTCCCAAAGGTTTCTCCAAGCTTTCCGTGTCAGGTTACTGGGGGATGTTCAGCCACACGTTCTGAGCTGATGTTCTTGGGCACAGATCTGCTCTCTCTGGGTAATTTTGGGTTTGGGCATCTGCCTGGAGACACTTTCCCATCCATGGCTGTGCTGGTTGGAAGCCCTGAGCACTTTCCCTTTGGAAAGTAAATTGCTGATGGCATCTGCAGCTGCTGCCCAGGTCGTAACTCAGAGCTGACAGTCGGAGTGTGGCTGTTTTTTTTAATGATGTTTCATGTCTGGGTCGTGCTGCTGGTGCCACACAGGAGGCCCAGGGGTGACTCTGAGAGACTTGAAACCCCCTGAAACATCAGGAACCACCTCCCTCTGCTCATGGAGCTCAGACCAGGACATGGAGCTGTTGGGGTGAGTCCAGAGGAGGCCACAGAGATGATCCAAGGGCTGGAGCAGCTCTGCTCTGGGGACAGACTGGGAGAGTTGGGGTGTTCAGCCTGGAGAAGAGAAGGCTCCAGGGAGACCTTAGAGCAGCTTCCAGTGCCTGAAGGGGCTCCAGGAAAGCTGGGGAGGGGCTTGGGACAAGGGCAGGGAGGGAGAGGACAAGGGAGGATGGATGAAAACTGGCAGAGGGGAGATTGAGGTGAGACATGAGGAGGGAATTCTGGAGTGTGAGGGTGGGGAGAGCCTGGCCCAGGTTGCCCAGGGAAGCTGTGGCTGCCCCATCCCTGGCAGTGTTGAAGGGCAGGTTGGATGGGGCTTGGAGCAACCTGGGCTGGTGGGAGGTGTCCCTGCCCATGCAGGGGGTGGGACTGGATGATCTTTCAGGTCCCTTCCCACCCAAACCAGCCTGGGATTCTATGACACCTGGGTGGGCAGTGCCTGCCACCCAATCCTCAGGTGTGCAGCAGCTCCTACAAAAAAAAGGGAACCCATAAAGGTATCAGGAGCTGATGTCCTCTCTGACCATCCCACCCCAGGTCACCCCAGGACCCCACCAGCAGGTGTGCTCCCAAGTGAAGTGGGACCCCCTCCCTGTCCCTGTGCCACACACAGGGCTCCCAGCCCCGATCAGACCCCCCAGGACCCTCCTGTGGAGACAGACCCTGCTGTGACCGTGCCCGGCGGGGGGTTGGACCTGCCTCCTCCCCAGCTCCCTGGGGACACCAGCACCTGCTTCTCCTGCAGCCGAGGTTGATCGGGGCCGGTGGCGGCTCCGAGCGCCCGGACGAGCTGGAATGGGAAAGAAGCTCCACTTGGACATGGCTGAGCTGCCCGGGGTCAGGATTTCCCACACCTTCAACCTCAGCCAAGCAGATGGTTCCCACCCAGATGGCATCAAGGGGGGCAAAGACCCCCCCCGAGGGTCCCCCAGCTTCTTCTCCACCCCCCTCCAGGCAGACACGGGCTCCGAGGTGAGGAAGGTGGTTGCCCCATTTACCCCCTTTCCCCAGGGATTTTGCCCTCCCTTCTTGCCCCGAGGGGCAGCACAGGGCAGAGCCCCAGCTCAGGGCTGTCTGCTGGAGGTGGCTCTCTCCACGGAGCCATCTCAGCCCCTTCACCTCACATCTGCTGGCAGCCACCCTGCCCTCTGGCCTCCAGACAGTCTCCAAGTCCAGACAGGACCTGAATTGAGAACATCGTGGACAGCAAAGTGAAAAGAAACCTCTCCAGCCTGGCCTGGCCTGTTCTGCTGCCCTTTCCATGCAGGCTTCCCAGGCTGGGCTCCAGGAAGTTCTCCCCCATCCCAGGTTCTCCAGTTCTTTGCCCAGCTTTCTGCCACGTTCCTGGGGCACAGCCACAGGTCCCTGGTTCGCTCTCAGGAGGGTGGGAGGAGGAAGGCAGGGGTGGAACAGGGATCCAGGACAGTGGAGTTGGGTTGCATGGGTGGGATAGAGGCCATGGTGGCTTGTTCAGGGTATTTGTGCAGTCCTGAGCCAAACTTCAGCCTTAGAAACCCTGGGGAGGAGGGAAGGAAGGAGGGAAGGAGGGAAGGAGGCCGGGAAGGAGGGAGGGAGGGAGGGAGGGAGGGTGGGAGGAAGAAGGAAGGAAGGAAGGAAGGAAGGAAGGAAGGAAGGAAGGAAGGAAGGAAGGAAGGAAGGAAGGAAGGAAGGAAGGAAGGAAGGAAGGAAGGAAGGAAGGAAGGAAGGAAGGAAGGAAAAGGAAGGAAGGAAGGAAGGAAGGTAGGAAGGAAGGTAGGAAGGAAGGAAGGAAGGAAGGAAGGAAGGAAGGAAGGGAAGGAAGGAAGGAAGGAAGGAAGGAAGGAAGGAAGGAAGGAAGGAAGGAAGGAAGGAAGGAAGGAAGGAAGGAAGGAAGGAAGGAAGGAAGGAGGAAGGAAGGAAGGAAGGAAGGAGGAAGGAAGAAGGAAGGAAGGAAGGAAGGAAGGAAGGAAGGAAGGAAGGATAGGAAGGAAGGAAGGAAGGAAGGAAGGAGAGGAGGAGAGACCCAAAAGAGTGGGAGAGCATGGACCAAGAGTAAACAGGCCAGAAGAACCTCCCAGTGAAGCCAAGAGGGACCTGAGCCTGAAGAAAAGGCAGTGACAGGGTCAGGACAGCCCAAGGGAGCAGGATGAAGCTCTGCCTGCCTCTCATACATCTCAGCAGCTTCCTGGCCTGGCAGGCTCCCTGGGACATGCTTCTCCAGCACCATCCCAGGAGCACCAGTTGGGCTGTTGACAAGAGATTTGCTGTCTCCAAAAGACCAGAAGGGTGAGATCTGGCTCTGCAGACTATTCCAGTGCACAACATCAACCACAGGCTCAAAAGAGACCATCAGGCACCACCAGAAACAGGCAGCACCTGAAGTACCTGGAGATGCCACCTTAAACTCTGCTGCAAGTCCAGGTCTCCAAGAATGCAGCTGCTAAATGTTCCAATGAGGATTCTTCTCCCTGGGTGAAAGGAAGTACAACAAACCAGACACCTCTGAGGGTCACAAGAGAGATTTTTCTATCGAGATCTGCTAATTAATTAATGTCAAAATGAATCATATCCCTAAATTGGGGCATGAAAGAGGCTTAGGAGAGGCTGAGGGGATGAAAAACAAGCTGGTTATTGCTGGTGTTTGCAACAGAAAGTGAGAACATTGTGCTCAGTCCCAGGAAAAGAAAGGGAAGATGTTCCAGTGCCCAGAAAGGACAAGAGATTTGAGTAAAACACTTGATTTCAGATGACTTGTAGAATTCCACCCTGGAGGCAACATCAGCAGGAAGAATGAGAGGCCTCCAAGCTGGAAATGAAAGTCTGAGGGAAATTCCAGGTTTAAGCAGGGAAAGAAACATCATGTCCTGGAAAGCTGAGCCAGAGAAATCTGGGGGGGGCAGGACAAGGGCATTGATAGAGTCATGGAATGGTTTGGGTTGGGAGGGACCTCAAAGAACATCTAGATCCAACCCCCTGCATGGGCAGGGACACCTCCCACCAGCCCAGGCTGCTCCAAGCCCCATCCAACCTGCCCTTCAACACTGCCAGGGATGGGGCAGCCACAGCTTCCCTGGGCAACCTGGGCCAGGCTCTCACCACCCTCACACTCCAGAATTCCCTCCTCATGTCTCACCTCAATCTCCCTCTTCCAGTTTTCATCCATCCCCCCTTGTCCTCTCACATTAAAAGGTGCATCAAGTTGGGAAGGAACCTGGACAGAAACGAGGTCTTCTTTGTTCTTCACCAGCCCTGGCAGACATTTTATGAGGATCTACCAAGCACAGATTTCTGGCTGATGTTGGGAGCAGATGGAAGAGCTGAAGGAATAAATCAGAAGAGGGTGGAAAGGTACCTGTAAAATATGTGGAGAGGTGTGGCAGCCATGGGACCTCCTGAGATTGATTAGTTGGAATGGGTGGAGAGGTATCTGTGTTCAGGGACAATACTACTGAATAAAAATGGCATCATTCTTCTCCAATTAGACTCATTCTTCTCGTTTAGATCTGGTGCTGCAGTTAATGGCCTGTCTGAAGGTAAGTCTATGAAAACTAGAAGGAAAATAAGTCACCTGGAAACCTTCCAAACAAGCATTAACTTCTAAGTACCCTGAGATGCCACACAAAGGTGAATTAGCTGTGATCTGATTTGGTTTTAGGAGAGGGAAAAGCTTTTCTGGGGCTGAAAACCCTGAGTCTGCTGGGAAGAGGGAATAAAGAAAAGGAAAATAATGTCCAGGGGAAGGAGCTCCTGCCCAGAGAGTCACAGGATCCCAGACTGGTTTGGGTTGGAAGGGACCTTAAAGAACATCTAGATCCAACCCCCCTGCATGGGCAGGGACACCTCCCACCAGGCCAGGCTGCTCCAAGCCCCATCCAACCTGCCCTTCAACACTGCCAGGGATGGGGCAGCCACAGCTTCTCCCTAAGGTTGAGTCTGTGTCCTCCAAAACCAGATGGGTCATCTCCTGTCCTGCTTCCTCAGGAGCTGGATGCAGGCAGTTGTCCATCAGGAGTCTGCAGCAACCTTGGTATGGACGTGCAACTTGTTGTCCCAGTCCTAACCAAGAGTTAACCCATCACCTCACACAGAGAAAGCTGCTGAAGTTCAACATCTCACCCCAGGGCTGTGGACAATCCCACTGACACTCCAAGGAACTGACATGGACACTCACAAGAGAAGGAACAACTGGCAATGACTCTTTAATCATGATGTCAGGGCACCTCCCTGCTCCCTGATGAAATCAGTCCTTGGATTTCCCAGCCCATGATCCATTCCCACCCCCCCCAAAATCACTTCCCATGAAGAGGAGGCAGCTGAGGAACACCCCCCACCACCACCCCCAAGCTGAGCCTCCAGCAGAAGCCCATCTCCACATGGCAGCTGCAAACCCTCCAACCCAGGACCCCCAGGGCTGCCACCCCCTTGAAGCCCAAGGCCCCTGGAGAAGAAAGCAGCAGCTCTGGGACCTCTCTGCTCACCTCACACACCACCTGAGCTACCAGAGGTGACATTTTACCCATTCTTGCACTTTATTGACTCATTTGCAGCCCATCTGGTGTCCATCCCCACCCATGACCACTGTCCTGGTGCCCTCCCTGCTCCCTCCTTTCCAGCCTTTCTCCTCCTCACCCTCAGATGAACCTGAAGTGCAGTTTTGTGCTGACACAATGAAGAGACCACCCGAAACAACAACATCTCCCCTGCAAAGCTGTGAATATATAAATATTAACACTGGCAGCAACTTCCCCCCTATGAAACCAGCCTGGAGCTCCTGCCTGGTGATGCCCACAGCTCATCCTGACCCTGCTCCAAGCTGACAAAGAACCACGTGCCAAGTCCTGACTGTATTTGGTTTGGTAAAGTGCAAGACACTGCAGCAACAGAAGGCTTCATGGTGCCACTTTGGACAGGAGATGTTTGTTAGCTAAGACCACCAGGCCTCAAAAGCACCTCTAAGATCTTCTAAGAGATGCTGAGAGGCCACCAGAGGATGAGAGTAGATGGGAACTGGACCTGTCACGTCTCCAATACCCACCTCTGTCCATCACTGGGAAACACCCAGGATCCAAACCAGCCTCTTTCAGCCATAATTCCAAAAAAACAACCAAAAAAAGGAGCCAACAGCTGCTCGTGTCTCAGCCTGTTCAGGTTGGAACCCACCCCACAGTGCAACACACCACAGCAAAGCTAAGGCAGATACTGGTCCAGTTGATGGCAGGGATTGGCACCACGAGGGCACACCAAGTAGTTCTGCTGAAAAGGGGCCAATCCAGCCTCCTTCCCCCCCCAGGGTCCATGGCAGGGCAGACTGGTGCCAGTTCAGGGAGGGTGTTGCTGAAGAGGCAGCATGGGGAAGCCCTTGGATGGGATTCTTCTCAGAGAACCTGCTCAGTGCTCGAGGAGGAAATGTCCAACAGCCTCCAGGCTGCATAGGGGTTGAGCTCATCCTGGTCTCTGCAGAGGGCCCACACGTAGAGCATCCTCAGGACCTTGTCCTGGAAGGAAAAACCTGGAGTTAAGAGTGGGCAGGATGGTCAAAGCCTTCCTAGATCCGAGCTGCTGGGAACCTGCTCCACAGCTCCTCCACAAACTGCTCTTGGGATTTTTGGTCTTAAGGTTCCAGTGCCTGAAGGGGCTCCAGGAAAGCTGGGGAGGGGCTTGGGACAAGGGCAGGGAGGGAGAGGACAAGGGGGGGTAGATGAAAACTGGCAGAGGGAGATTGAGGTGAGACATGAGGAGGGAATTCTGGAGTGTGAGGGTGGTGAGAGCCTGGCCCAGGTTGCCCAGGGAAGCTGTGGGCTGCCCCATCCCTGGCAGTGTTGAAGGGCAGGTTGGATGGGGCTTGGAGCAGCCTGGGCTGGTGGGAGGTGTCCCTGCCCATGCAGGGGGGTTGGGACTGGATGGGCTTTAAGATCCCTTCCCACCCAAACCATTCCATGATTCTAAGAGTCACTGCAGCTCCCTGTGACAAAATCTCTGCCTCTCCCAGAGAGGTGACACTGCCCAGCAGGGCCAGGGCTGCCAGGAGCCCAGATCTGCCTCAGTGTCATGGATCCATCCTGCAAAAACCAGAGGTCCTTTGGATTTGATCACTGAGCCATGAACCACCGAGAGGTGAGTGTTTCCCTCAGATGAGAAGCATCACTGAGGGATCAGGCTGTGAGTTGGCTCAGCTCCCAGATGTGCACTTCACCACCAGGTTTCTGATGGACTCTGGGAACCTTTCTGGATTATAATGTATGCACATCAACCTGAGGGGGGAGACTTTTTGTACCAGAGCAGTGATTAGAACACTAATGCTTTAGAAACACCACATATCATAAAGCTATTTTCTTTCTTGCTCAGTGTTTCAGAAGATTGAACTTGTCTCAGCTCTGCTTAGAAAGGTTAAAAGGGGAGTGAAAACTGGGAGTGGTGCAGATGGGTGGGATGTGTCAGAAGGAAGAGCAGAGGGGACAAGAGATGGGAAACAGCACAACCAGCCTGCTCAGGACAGGCTGGATCTGCTGGAGTGGCCACAACAATGATACAGGTCTTTCCTGAGCATCAAACACCACGTGCAAGCTGAAGATGAAGCAGGAGACCTGGAGTAATTCTGTCCCTATGGAGCCAGGCTGGGAGAGTTGGGGTGTTCAGCCTGGAGAAGAGAAGGCTCCAGGGAGACCTTAGAGCAGCTTCCAGTGCCTGAAGGGGCTCCAGGAAAGCTGGGGAGGGGCTTGGGACAAGGGCAGGGAGGGAGAGGACAAGGGGGGATGGATGAAAAGTGGCAGAGGGAGATTGAGGTGAGACATGAGGAGGGAATTCTGGAGTGTGAGGGTGGTGAGAGCCTGGCCCAGGTTGCCCAGGGAAGCTGTGGCTGCCCCATCCCTGGCAGTGTTGAAGGGCAGGTTGGATGGGGCTTGGAGCAGCCTGGGCTGGTGGGAGGTGTCCCTGCCCATGCAGGGGGTTGGAACTTGGTGATCTTGAAGGTCCTTCCAACCCAAAACCAGTCTGAGATTCTCTGATATTCTCTCTCTTCAGAGTTTCCCACATCAGGCTCCTCTTCCCTAGAAGGTCACTTCCTCAATACTCCCCAGGAGCAGCTCAGCAGTTCCCACCAACCAGCCTGCAGCTGACATTTGATTAAAGCTGGAGTTTTGTTCCCAGTGGAGAATTTTAATGCCTCTCCCTGATTTATTGCTGCTCCTGAGCAATCAGACAGCAAACAGACTTTGATATCCTGTTCAATAATTATCACATCAATATCTATCTTCTAGGAATGCAGTCATTTAGTGCAAGAAATCACTGGATCAGCTCTTGCCCCCCCCTGAAGTCAACCTGACAGGCTGTAAATCAGCCCAGATGGGCCCCATCATTAAAATTAGTGCCTTGTTTTTTTTAATTTTGGGGTAAGCTCACAGTCTGGACTGAAGAGAAAGGCTGCAGAAAGCCAATATTTCTTAAATGCTTGTATTAATTTTAATGGAATTCTGCTGGAAACTGCCAGCTCCAGCCATCTGACAGTGTCCCTCTTTATATATCATTAAGGCCCTTAAATATTGCACAGACACAAAGGAAGCCAGAGCTGTCTGGGGTGCACAGCACATGAGGACAAAGCTCTTCCAGAAAATGCCTCCTCCAGCTGCTGTGTCACCAAGTGTGGTCACAGGGATGTTCTGTGGTCACAGGGATGTTCTGTGGTCACATCTGACAGGCTCAGGTCAGCATCACTCACCACAGCCACTCCACAAATCACCTCTTCCATATCCAGCAGTTAAGACAACTGGATACAGGAGAAGTCATAGAGTCCCAGAGTGGTTTGGGTGGGAAGGGACCTTCAAGATCATCTAGATCCAACCCCCTGCATCGGCAGGGACACCTCCCACCAGCCCAGGCTGCTCCAAGCCCCATCCAACCTGCCCTTCAACACTGCCAGGGATGGGGCAGCCACAGCTTCCCTGGGCAACCTGGGCCAGGCTCTCACCACCCTCACACTCCAGAATTCCCTCCTCATGTCTCACCTCAATCTCCCTCTGCCAGTTTTCATCCATCCCCCCTTGTCCTCTCCCTTCTGCCCTTGTCCCAAGCCCCTCCCCAGCTTTCCTGGAGCCCCTCCAGGCACTGGAAGCTGCTCTAAGGTCTCCCTGGAGCCTTCTCTTCTCCAGGCTGAACACCCCAACTCCCCCAGCCCCTCAATTATGATAATTCCCAAAGAATGGGCTCTAACACTTCAAGAGTCTGAGAGGAATGGAGAGCACCAGTCAGTGCAGCTTGTGGGGACACCCCTGGCTTCAGGCACACCCCAGTGAATCCCTAAAACCCCAGGGAATCCCGGGAACATGTGGCACCACTCACCGGATCCCCTTCCACCACCTCCCCCTGCTGGTTCTTTATCACCATCACGACCTGAGCCTGGAAAGTGATGATCAACACTGGTCCCTGCTCCATCATCTTCCCCATGGCCAGCTGCAAAGGAGGAAAATGCCATTAGAAAACAGACCATTTCTGCAGATGAATGGAAAATAATCCAGGATTTAATACAATTTCCATGGCTGGACATTGCTAACAATTCCATCCTCTCCCTGAACTGCATTTTAACCCAATTCTACCTGCTCTGTTCAGACAGATCTAACTGTAAATCATTCCCCCCCCCCAAATAAAAAAACCCCCTCTCCCTGTACTGAAAAGCTTTCCCAAAATTGTTCTGGGAGTTTTCCTAATTTCTCCAAGTCTAAAAATCTGGGAAACACAAGTTCTGTTCCATCAGTCCCAAATTAAAAACCCAAAACAAAAGACAAAGCTGCTCTTAAAAAAAAAACACCCAACATTTGCTGAGGAAAGTGCATCAGCTTCAAGTGGGTTTTTTTCTTGCTTTTAAATGAATATTTGACATAAAGTTGTACTGAACTAGATAAGAATTCAGGACCAGAAGGACTTCAAGGTGAGAACTTTTTGATTGATAGGGTTTGTTTCTCTATTCTAAGATGACTCCCTGAAATATCTGAAGAACTGAAATGCAAAGAGGAAAGGAAAATTAAGTTTTCCTTCCTAAAATTGTACTCTTAGAAAAACAACAACAAAAAAACCATGTTAATAACTTGCTCTGGAGTAACTCTGGAGTTCCTGGCTGTGCTACCCAAAGAGGTAATCACACCATCTCATAATGAGTGGGGTGATTATATTCTTCTGATTGACACTGTTCCAAAACCCTTGCATTTTATCCCATAGTAAAGGATCATGAAAGACCTCCCAGCTCTTTGTCAGACCCTTTCCCACAGCAAAGGGTTTCTCTGCCATCATCAGGCACTGGGAACAGGACAACATGAATGGAACTGAGGGTTCCAAGGAGGTGGGTGACCCTGTGGGTAACTGGGCTACATCCCTGAGAGGCACCAAGACTTCCAGACTGGAATTGCTTTGGTGTTTTTAGTACTATGATCCCAAAAATCTTTGGACAAGGAGGGAGAGGACAAGGGGGGATGGATGAAAACTGGAAGAGGGAGATTGAGGTGAGACATGAGGAGAAAATTCTGGAGTGTGAGGGTGGTGAGAGCCTGGCCCAGGTTGCCCAGGGAAGCTGTGGCTGCCCCATCCCTGGCAGTGTTGAAGGGCAGGTTGGATGGGGCTTGGAGCAGCCTGGGCTGGTGGGAGGTGTCCCTACCCATGCAGGGGGTGGGACTGGATGATCTTTCAGGTCCTTTCCCACCCAAACCACTCCCAGATTCTATGATTCTATGAATAAGACCGAGGCGTCCTGGCAGAGAGGGGACAAACCCCAAGGCTGTGACTTAGGTTTGGTGACACAGCAGTAAACCTGTCCCACCAGCTCCCATTCCAGCAGGGTCATCTGCTCCTCTGCCAACAGAAATGCCAAACACCAGAGCAGCACGAGGCAAAAAGAGGTCAGAGCAAAGAAGAAAAACCCCTCCTCAGGTCACAGGTTTCTAATTCACCCCCCAAGGTGAGATGCAGGACAGGAGACTCACATCAAGGTTGTCAATATCCAGGATCCTGGAGTGGAACTGGAGACCCAGGGCTTTGGCTTGTTGGATTGGATGAGCCAGTTGGCTGAAAGTCTAAATGAAGCAACAAACTTTGTTACAGGTTTGAATTTGTTCTGTCACGGAGGGAAAGGAAAAAAAAGGAGTCGCTGCTTAGTGAGAACCACCAAAAATAGAACAATCCAAGGCATTTTTTCTTTTGCAAAGCTGCTGAACAGGTGTCTGGCAAAGCATCCAACAGCCCCATCAAAATTCTCCTGGGCTTCACATTAAAAAGTCCCCAAAAAAATCCCACCTCCCCTGGCCAGAAGATCCATCGCTCCCCAGGGAGCGTGGCCCTGGAGGGCACCAAGGCCTTGGTGCTTCTGATTTGACAGCAGACCAGGAACACCAGCCTGGCCACCAAGATCTTCTCCTCCCACCCAGCCAGAGCCTGGAGGCAAACCAGCATTTCCTGGCTCCCCTTCCACACATGCACATATGCTCCATTATTTATGCACCAAGGAGTGTTTGCTGTTGGGGACAGTGAATCTCTCTGGCAGGTACCAGGCAGACAGGAGGCACCACAACCACCCCCCACCCCACCACGGGTCTTCTTACCTTCATCACAAGCATTTGTATGTAAATATTCTCCAGAACTCACTACAAAGTGACTAGAGGGAAGCTGGAATGACTGCCCAGGACAGAGGCACAACCTCTAAGCCTGTTCCTCTACCTGCCACTTGAATCCTTTCTTGCTTTACTGGTTTTATTCCAGCACTTCACTGACCAGTATCACACACTTCCCACCTGATCTCCTGGATTCACATGAGCAGCCACTCTCATTTTCTTCCCCTGGCTTATTTTACAGATTGTTCTGGATTGAGGAGCTTCATTTATAACTCCAACTAGGTGAGAAGGGTTTGCTTTTTGTTGGAGAAAATGCAGGGAATCTGCTGCTTCCCTCTCATGACTGGAGAGGAATTAGATGGTGTCACTTCCCACTGGATGGGGTTTGGAGCAACCTGGGCTGGTGGGAGGTGTCCCTGCCCATCCAGGGGGTTGGAACTGGATGATTTTTAAGGTCCCTTCACACCCAAACCACTCCATGATTCTCTGATTTTGGAGCAGAGTGAAGAGCAGAACAACCACCCATCTATGTTGCCAGGAAAGGATCTGCCTTCATTAATTAAGTGGACAATACTGGAATGACATCCAATTCCTAGTCACTGCTTCAAGAAGTGGATTCAATCCTAAAAACCTATTCCACTAAAAAAAAAAACAACCCACACCCAATCTTTGTACAACAAACCCAAGCCCAGTGTTGTGCAGTGAGACTGTCCAGGCTGCAGATCCATCTCTGCTGCCATTCCAGGAAACCTGCCAGGATTATTTTGGGGGACACTGCAACAGAAGCTCCAGGGGCAAATCAAGCCCATAAACATGAAAAGCTTCATTGTTTTGGGTCAGCTCAGATGGCTCTGCACCTTTTCACCCCATCTCTGGTTCCACTAAAGCCCATCCAAACCCTTCCACAAGTCCAGTGTGGCTTAGAGCATGAAGATGTTGGATGGGGAAGCAGGTAAGAAACATCCTAACACAACAGCAGGACAAGGCCAAGAAAGCACCAAACACCCAATTCCAGGGGAAAACCATCACCTTTCCAGCTGTTTGGAGTAGCTCTACTTACTGCTTCATAGCACCAATCTTTGAGGATATCAAGCTCTCCAGATATCATGGCCTAGAAGAGAAAAAAAATCAAATAAAAGATGAACATTTTAAAACACATCCTAGATCAGAGAGTTGAAATGCTCAGCACTTCCAGCAGCAAAATGCCTTGAAATCTTCCAGCCTGTGAAACCCTGAGGAAAGAGAAGAGCTTCAAAGAAGTAAAGCACTAAGAACACTCAGCCAGATGTACATAAATCATCTGGTAATTCAAAATAAAAAATCTATCTTAAACCTTCTTGTCCAAAAAGTCAGCAGAATGCCCCCTGCCCAGATACCCTGGGAGGTGGGATCTCCCAGGACTACAAACCAGGAGGAGATCTACAAGCTTTCAGGTCTGTGAAAAACTCAAGAGCACAAAAATGAGCAGAAGGATCATGCTGCAACACCTGGCAAGGCTTCTCTTTCAAGCACTGTGTAATAAACACCTGGAATCCCTAACAAGCCAGATGCTGGGAATGCAGAAGGCTTCAAAATCAAGTCACTTCACACCTGGCAGGGTGTTTTTCAACAGGATGCCTATAAATCCTCAGGCTTGGTGGCATCTGGAAGGTGGCTGTTATAGCTGGGAAAAAAACCTCTCCTTTGAAAAATTGATTCTCTGGGAGTCCAGAGCCCATTTTTTGCAGCTGGTTTTAGTGACAGGGCACCTTTGGAAAGGCTGATTCACCATGACAGCTCTTATTTCACTGCCAGCTCAACAGTTCCAGCCACACATCTGACACATGAGCCAGTCACCAAAGGCAGCAGTGACAAAACCCAACCCTGCAGCAGTGGGAATGGATCTGTGAGCATCACATAAGTTTTTATTCACCCTAAAATGCTCCCTCCTGCCTAGGGTAGCAGAAATATCTCCCCATGTGTATAAGCACAGGTGGATTTGAGATGTGATCAATCACTGCACTGGTTTGTGGGGTGAGGAAATAACACTCTGCTCTCTCTCAGCATTTATCTCTTCAAGCTTTGGTGTTCCCAGGCTCATTCCAATCTCTCAGAACAATCTCTGCTGTCTTTCTTCCAATCCCCTGCTTGCACTGTGTCTTTTCTGACATCCTGTCACAGTGAGAGGAGCTCTATCCATTTATCCTGGAGATCACATCCCTCACCAGTGCTGTCCTTTGAGTGGTTTTATACTTTAGTCTCTAAAAACATTAAGTTCCACATACTCCCTTGACTAGTGCCAGAAATACTTTCACTCAACCATTTGTCATGATCTGGTGTTCTTCCCAAGCAGTTACAGGCCATTTAGAAGCCAGTAGAAGAGAGTACATTCCTTCCCATATCAATATTTGATATCATCATTTGCCCAGTACTGTTCCTTCACCTACTGCAGTTTGATCCCCCTGATGCTCCCAGTGCCTGAAGGGGCTCCAGGAAAGCTGGGGAGGGACTTGGGACAAGGGCAGGGAGGGAGAGGACAAGGGGGGAGGGATGAAAACTGGCAGAGGGAGATTGAGGTGAGACATGGGCTGGTGGGAGGTGTCCCTGCTCATGCAGGGGTTGGATCTAGATGATCTTGAAGGTTCCTTCCCATCTAAACCACCCCATGATTCTATGCTGATATCATTCCTCATGGGAGAAAACTCTTAAGTTTGCTTTTGAGGCCAGAAAAAAACCAAAAGAGCTGATCTATTAAACTCTGAAATGTGGCTTCAAACCAAATTGTTCTGCGGGATCCAGCTCCTTTTGCCCCAAGTTATCTCAGGTTCCGTGCAAAGCTGGATGCTTGAGGAGCAAATACTGTCCCAGCTTTTCATTTTAACATTGGAAAAGTGAGAGAACAACCTGGTTATCACAAAAGGAAACAATCATACAAATGCATTGTACCCTATTCCCCCCCTTTTACCTCCAAGACATTGGGGATGATGTCCCGCTCACATTGCTTCAAAAACCGGTCTTTGTCAAAGGATGGATCCACTTTGAGTATCTCTGTCAGCACTTCAGACATTTCTGTCTTTGAGAACAATCCACCTAAGGAAAAAGATTCACTGAGACAGTGGCACAAGCAGCTGTCAGCAGAAAACAAGAGGAAGAGCTTTGGGGAATCCACCAGAAGGAAGGAGGAGTCACCGGGGAACTTGGGTCTCACCCAAGCACTTGTCGCTGCACTTCTCAGCCACTGGATAATGATCCATGCAAAGTAACAAAGCTCCAGGATCTGTCCCAAAGGTCAGGGACAGGGAGGACAACCAGCACTGCCAGCTCCTAGGACCCAGGGTCAAACCTCACCTATTAAGTCGGTGACTTTGTCTGTGACAGCCCTGGAGGCGCGGATGAAGGCGTTGTCGCTCTCGTCGTACTTCATCTTCATTTCAAAGAACCCTGGAGGGACAGGAGAGAGCTGAGCAGCACTGCCCTCCCTCCCACCACAGCCCTGAAGCAGGGAACAACGGGTGGCAGATCAAACCTGCCAGATCTCTTGGTTGTTTAATAAGTTTCAACTTCAACAGCTCCTTTTCTCCTCATCTTCCCGCAATGTTCTTAACTGCCGGGCACTGTCACCAGGGGAATGAGGGTTGCTCTGACTTCAGCTGCCAGAAACTCTGGCCCTTCTATGTGTGTTTTCAGACAGAATATGGACTAGACTTGCTTACATCAGGAACAGCCTGATCACAGCCCTTGATTCCTCCCTAAAGAGGGACTTTGGACATGGAGCTCCTGGAGAGTCCAGAGGAGGCCACGGAGATGATCCAAGGGCTGGAGCAGCTCTGCTCTGGAGCCAGGCTGGGAGAGTTGGGGTGTTCAGCCTGGAGAAGAGAAGGCTCCAGGGAGACCTGAGAGCACCTTCCAGTGCCTGAAGGGGCTCCAGGAAAGCTGGGGAGGGACTTAGGACAAGGGCAGGGAGGGAGAGGACAAGGGAGGATGGATGAAAACTGGCAGAGGGAGATTGAGGTGAGACATGAGGAGGGAATTCTGGAGTGTGAGGGTGGGGAGAGCCTGGCCCAGGTTGCCCAGGGAAGCTGTGGCTGCCCCATCCCTGGCAGTGTTGAAGGGCAGGTTGAATGGGGCTTGGAGCAGCCTGGGCTGGTGGGAGGTGTCCCTGCCCATGCAGGGGGGTTGGATCTAGATGATCTTTGAGGTCCCTTCCAACCCAAACCATCCCGTGACTCTACGAATTCCCAGAGCTGTGCAGATGGCACAGGAGAGGGAGATGCAACATGATGGGGGCTGAACAGCTAGGAACTTCTCCTTGGAAAGGTTAATAAATAGGATGTCCAAGCCATTCTTGGACACCTCCCAAGGATCTCTGCTTTAAGAGAAGCTGGGAAGAAGCACAATCCCCAGCTGATTGGATGTTGCACTTTTACACCACCTCTTCTCCTGTAACAAATGCTTTTCCCTGCACAGAGGGGCAGAGATGATTTTGATTTGTTGCAAGATCCTGGTCTCAGGCTTTTTTATGCCTTTCATAAACATCAGGTTTCTGGATAACTATCAGAAGCTCTTGCCTCCTGCAGTACAGATATTCAGTATTTTTAGGTTTTCCAGCAAAAAGGAGGCAAAGTCTCACACATCCCAGAGCTTTAAACAGGTGACAATAGAAACCAGCTCACTCAAGACAAGGGTTTTTTTTCTTCAAGGTTAAGAAGAAATCTGCTTGCCCTCTCCCTGGTGACATGCCCTGGCCTCTTCCCAGTGCCAGACTGAGTCTGACAGGGAAAAAAAATACATAAAAGAGCAGAGTTCAGCTCTTGAAGCAATTGGGAAAGCAGGTTCTGGCACCTACAGGGAGCAGGGAGTGATTAAAAACAATCCCTGACTGGGGGAAGGGTCCAAACACAGATGGAGCAGCTTGGAAAAGCTGCAGTGTTGTCAACTACACCCACCTCCCATCCACACACACCTCAGAGCAGCAGCTACAACAACAACAAAAAAAAAGGGCTGTGATCTGCAGTCTGTTGAGACTAGTTGCACAGATGGCAGGAGATCCAACACAGCAAGGATGAGGAGAGGGGAAAAATAACATGCTACTCCTTTGTCTCTGGAACACTTACTGTTGAAGACCACGTTGTTGTCCTTGAAGTCTTTCCACTGCTGATACCATTTGGAGTCTTTATGCAGCACCACACCCATGGCCTCCCTAGGAAGGGCAGAAGATACAAGAGAGTAATTTACAAGCCAGTGAGAATAAAAAGGAGGAGCATGGATGCAGCACGAGTAGGTCTGAGGCTGGAAAATGATCCATGACTTAGGGGAGCAAGCCAGAAGAGAGAGGAGCTCAGGGTTGGCCCTGCCCAAGGTAATTTAATAGCAGGAGGTTAGAGCTGAGAAAACCTAGGGCTGGAGCAGCTCTGCTCTGGAGGCAGGCTGGGAGAGTTGGGGTGTTCAGCCTGGAGAAGAGAAGGCTCCAGGGAGACCTTAGAGCACCTTCCAGTGCCTGAAGGGGCTCCAGGAAAGCTGGGGAGGGACTTGGGACAAGGGCAGGGAGGGAGAGGACAAGGGGGGATGGATGAAAACTGGAAGAGGGAGATGGAGGTGAGACCTGAGGAGGGAATTCTGGAGTGTGAGGGTGGTGAGAGCCTGGCCCAGGTTGCCCAGGGAAGCTGTGGCTGCCCCATCCCTGGCAGTGTTGAAGGGCAGGTTGGATGGGGCTTGGAGCAGCCTGGGCTGGTGGGAGGTGTCCCTGCCCGTGCAGGGGGTTGGAACTGGATGATCTTTAAGGTCCCTTCCAACCCAAACCATTCCATGATTCTATGACATAATTCTGTGTGCAGGACCAAATTCCATGTCAGGATCTTCTTACACCCCACTTTGTAATTTCCAGTGCCCAGTTTCACCAGCAGAAGATCCATCACCACCAACTTCTGCTGGGAACTGCCTCTCGCACCTCCCTGCTCTGCCAGGTCCCACCTCAACTGACTCCAGCACTTGGGATTGAACCATCCCTGACCAGAAGTTTGCAAGCATTTGTACCCAACAAAACAGAGACACATTTCCCCTAAATCACATCCAGTACTTACTCATTGGCTTCAAATATTCTCTCCTCTTTAATCCTTTCTCCTGAGAATTCTGTTCTTTTCCGTAGTCGCTCCGGGCGTCTGTAAGGACCAGTCTGCCCTAAAACACTCTCATCTATCTCCTTCTTCACAGTTTCTACTCCCTGAAAGGCAAATATCCCTCTGAGGTTGATTAACCATTCCCCCTCCCCTTTTCCCAGCAACTGAACATCAAAAAGAAGGAATCAAATGTCAGAGATCAGAGGTTTTTCTTCTCTCCCTCACTCAGCAAATGCTTCTGGACCCCCACAGCTTCTGCTCCAGGAATCAGCAGTCCAAGGAGGCAAAAGGATGGTGGTATTGACTGAATCTGAAGGAAAAAAAAACCCCAAAATAGTAGAACTATGGACACACGAAAGGGTACAGGTGGTAACAGGGGAGCTCTGCAGGGTTTGAATGGGAATAAATCAAGTAAGGACTCCCAGCTTGCAGGGGGGTCGGATCTAGGTGGTATTGAAGGCCTCTTCCCACAGAACCATCCCATGATTCCATGACTGAGAGCTTCAGCAAACCAGTTTGTCCCCAGGGCTACCCACAGAAGATGTCTGCTCCCCTCCTCCACAAGCACAGCAACCCATTTTTCCAGCAGGAGCCCAGCTGCTCCAGCCTGACACTGAGGGCTGGTGAGTGAATTCTGGACCTGCACACTCCACCTCCTGGATTTCCTGACTCACAAGGTCTTGCCTGAAGAGTTTTGCATTTCATTTGCATACTCAGCACAACCTCACACCTAATTTCCATGGTAATGTCCACAGAGCTGGGTCCTAGAGTGGCAGAGGATTTATTTACCTGAGAAATAGCTTTGAAAGCTGCTGTCTTGCCTAATTTCTCCCCTCCTTTAGTCACTGACTCTGCAGACTGCTTTGCTGTTTTTGCTGCTTCTTCCACACCTTCCTTTATCTTCCTGCCAATATCACTCTTACTCACTTCATCCAAACTCTGCAATGGAAGAAAAACAGGAAAGAAAAGGTTATTTTACTTATGAGTAACTCCTCTTTGTGACTGCTGAAGACCCCCACACTTGAGAAGGTTAAGGAAACCTCAGGTGAACACACCAACATGGCCCAGGGAGATTTGGCCCTGCAGGATCAGCCACCACCTCTGTGCAGGTTTTGGTTGCTCAATTGTGGCTACTCAAGTTTTGGCTGCTCAATTCTGGCTGCTCATGGCACCACACACACTTTGAACAGAGAATGTAAAGTCACATCTGTTTTTCTTGCCATCAAAAAGAAAGAGTAATGATGCCAGAGCTAAACTGCTCCATCCTTTTCCTTTGAAACACTCAGGGGCTTCTTGTTGCTTCAGAGAAATGATGGGATCACAGCACCAAAGGCTCTTCACAGAATTCTACAGTGGTGGGGTTGGAAGGGACCTCTGGAGATCATCCAGTCCATCCTAGGCAGGATCCCCTAGAGCAGATCCCACAGGAACACATCCAGGTTGGGAATGTCTCCAGGGATGGAGACTCCACAGCCTCCCTGGGCAGCCTGTCCCAGAGCTCTGTCACCCTCACACTCAAGAAGTGTTTCCTCATGTTTAGCTTGACCCTCCTGTGCTGCAGTTTGTGCCCATTGCCCCTTGTCCTGTCCCTGGGCACCCTTGAGAAGGGTCTGGCCCCACCCTCCTGCCACCCCCTGGAGATATTTATAACCATTTTCCCTGGTTTTCAGTGGCATTTGGCTAATGAAGATGCTTACAGCACCCTCGACAGCACTGAGAAGGTCCTGGTGATGCCCAAACCAGCAAGGAGCACCAGGTCGAGCTCCCAGTTAAGCTCCACCAGTGTAGACAGAATGAGAAAAAGGAGCAGAGGAGGGACCAGCTCCACACAGCTCCATATGGCCCAGTTTAATCCCAGGGCTTGGCTGGCTGGTTCTCAGGAGGGATCCTGCACCTGACTGCAAGTGTTGGGAACAATCACATCAGGTTTGGTCTTAAAACAGAGCTGAAAAATGGCCAAGATCAGGCTGCTCTGAGCAGAAAATTCATGTGCTTGAAGTGAAGAGCCTCCCAAAGCACCTCTGAGCTGGGACTTACTGCAGAAAATCCTGTGCTCCCTTTAAGAAAAAGAACAACAAGGTTTCAGTCACTGCTGATGTAATTAGTTTAATCAGGAGGAGAGAAAAACAAAGACTCAGGTGCTTGGAAGTGACCCTCAGGGTGGCAGAGACTGGAATAACAGCCTTTTTCCAGCTCTTCTACTTAGTGCCACCTCCTGGGGACTGGCAGGTCTACAGCAGAGGTGAGAGACCATGAAACAAAACACATCTGCTGCCTGGAGGAAGCCCAGAAAGAATGAAAGAAAGAAAGAAACAGATTAAACAAGCACAAGCTGCACAACTTAGTCCCAGCCTAAGAAATAACTTGGATTCAACTGCTTAAAGGGAAATCCACAGAGGGATCTGTAAGGCCCAGCCTGGTATGAGCCTGCTCCTCTAGGAATGGTGCTATTCCCCAGACACACAGAGTCCTGGGATCACTGACAGGAGGCAAACAGAGAGCAGAGCACTTCACCAGTCCCACCAGCACTTCCTGGAGCTCCTGGTGCTCCAAGTCCTTTCCCACACCCACTGAGAAGCTCAAAGCCCAACCCCATCAGCAGCAAAAAGCATCAGTGTGAGGATCATCTCATCCCTCACCACCACCAGCCACCACCCCAGAGCAGAACTGTCTTAGGGCAGGTTGATTCCAGAGCTGAGTTTTACCTCTTTAACTGTCCCAGTTATTTCTTCAAGTTTCTTTTTAATCACTTCTGAGGTCTTCACTGTTTCAGACTCGATGGTTTTCTGTGGAAAAGAGGACAGAAAACACTCAGGACCAGAACTCAGAGCACAGCCCATTAACACTGCAATTGAGGGCAGAAAGGAGCTACAGCTTCAGGAGCAGGTGCTTGAGTGACCAGCATCAGCACTTCAGTTGTGCAATGAAAGCTCTTCAGGGAATGGAAGAGAAGTTATTTGAATGTTGTCAGGGTTAAAATTAATGTCTCATTGTTTTTCTCTCCTTGTTACGTGGGCTGTTGCAGCAGCAGCAGTGTGGGCAGCAGGGCCAGGGAGGGGACTGACCCCTCTGCTCTCATGAGACCTCTGTGTCCAGCTCTGAAGCCCCCAAGATAAAAAGGACATGGAGCTCCTGGAGAGAGTCCAGAGGAGGCCACGGAGATGATCCAAGGGCTGGAGCAGCTCTGCTCTGGAGCCAGGCTGGGAGAGTTGGGGTGTTGAGCCTGGAGAAGAGAAGGCTCCAGGGAGACCTTAGAGCACCTTCCAGTGCCTGAAGGGGCTCCAGGAAAGCTGGGGAGGGGCTTGGGACAAGGGCAGGGAGGGAAAGGACAAGGGGGGATGGATGAAAACTGGAAGAGGGAGATTGAGGTGAGACATGAGGAGGGAATTCTGGAGTGTGAGGGTGGTGAGAGCCTGGCCCAGGTTGCCCAGGGAAGCTGTGGCTGCCCCATCCCTGGCAGTGTTGAAGGGCAGGTTGGATGGGGCTTGGAGCAACCTGGGCTGGTGGGAGGTGTCCCTGCCCATGCAGGGGTTGGGACTGGATGATCTTTAAGATCCCTTCCCACCCAAACCATTCCATGGTTCTATAAATGCAGTGAAGGATCTGCTGGAAAGATTCTCCACTAAAAATACCCCCCCCCTACTCTAAAACCTCCATTTCCCAGTCAGTATTTCCAGCCAAGCAGAACTTCTCATAAAAACATCCAGGCTGAACTAAACAGTGCCATGTGCAGGAAGACACAAATTGCCATTCAGAGCAGCAACAGTTCAATGAGTGGGCAATGAAAACATCCAAGGAACCCATGAGGAACACTCACATATTTCCTCCTGGCTTCTCTGAGAGCATCAGATTCTTCCAGCTTTTTTGCTTCATCTCGGAATTTTTTAATACTTTCCTTCATCTCCTTGTTCTTTGCCAATTCCTGCTTGATGTTCTCCACAAAACCTGATATAAAACCTTTTCTTCCTCCAGAAGAGTAGCATCTAGACTAAAGAAAACCAGGACAGGTTGGAGAATCCAAGGAGACATTCATTTCAAACCAAGTCAGATCTCTTTTAGCCAAGACTGGGTCAGTCCTAAAGTATTAAATGGTGTGGAAAAGTGGGAGGGTGGTGAGACCTTGGAACAGGTTTTCCAGGGAAGCTGTGGCTGCCCCATCTCTGGAAGTGTTGAAGGGCAGGTTGGATGGGGCTTGGAGCAACCTGGGCTGGTGGGAGGTGTCCCTGCCCATGCAGAGGGCTCAGAACTAGATGGTCTTGAAGGTCCCTTCCAACCCAAACCATTCCATAATTCCATGAAAACATAAAACTACCTGGAAAAAGAAGCCATTTAGCTTCAAAGCAGCTGGATGTTCAACTCATTTCCACGTCCTGTGAAGTACAACTACACAGCTAGTAAAAAAAAAAGCTGCTTCTCCAGAGGAAGTTTAACTCCAAAGGCTTTAAGATGGTGGTGCTGGGTTGCTGGTTGGACTTGCTGACCTTAGAAATCTTTTCCAACCTCAGGTGATTCTATGAAACAGCCTCTGGAGTCAAAGCTTAAACAATCTGGTAGGTGAAGTTACCAGAGCACCACCCATGAGCTCAGCCACTTGGCCCCAGCTGTGACAACATCTGTAGATAGATCTTCAACAGTGGCAACTTTCAGCCTATCTCTGGTGCAGAAACACACCCACATCCAGCAGGTCAGTGCCCTAGTGGGAAACTGCTTTGGGGCTGAAATAAAACCAATGTAGCTGTTCACCAACCTGCTGGATCTCCAGAACAGGCCTGCCCATTCCATACCCTGTTCCCCTGGGAGCTGCAGGGACTGGGTGTCTCCTGGAGATGAGCCACAAGCCACTGATGAGACATTTCTGCAAGGAAAACACAGCATCAGGTTAGCAGAAGATGAAAAGTGGCAGGAGGCATTTTAGTCATTTCAAAGAGCCAAGGAAGAAGAGCTTGGACAGGCAGTAACCACTGGTGGGCTGTGAGGACACCCCAAGGGTTGGAGCCATCCCTAAAGAAGTCCTGTTAGGTGTTTGAGCAGCACAACAGCCACCTCCAAGGTGGTCTGGGTGGAGGTGACAGCCCGTGTGTGCTGCCTGGAGTCAAGACAAGCTCAGCCTCAGGTGACAGAGCAGATCCCCAGCTGATCCCCAGCAGATCCCCAGCTGCCAACCCTCGTGCCACACAGCTCCAGCACCCCACTCTGCAAGCAGACCATGCACGTGGGTTCCCTTTAGTCCCTGAAAATGGTCCTTCAGCACTCACCTGGCTCCTCTTTCCCTCTTTTTTCTCCCCCAACCCATCCTCGGCCTCAGGTCAAGCTAAACCAGCACCTTTGACCTCCTGTGCTGGACAGGCCCACGTCACCAAATCTTGCAACCCAAACTCTTTCTCTACCAGATCATCCCTCAAACCACCCACCCTCAAGGACAATACTAAAAAACCCCACCAAACACCACATGGACAAACCAAACAGACTTGGCCACGATGACTTTGGAGAACAACTTGTAAGCTGAAGATGCTTCTTCCCTGTCCCCAAACTAACCAGGAAGCACCCACCTCTTCATGGGTGCATGAGCTCCCTGGTTTCTACCCTTTTATTAACTCACATCTTATTCATTCAGCTCCCTCTTTATTTATTGCCTCTATAGTCACAATTAAGCTCCACTAACTTCAAGTAACTACTTGAAATCAAGGAAGGGAACATTACCCACAACCTGCCTGCAACCCAAATCATCCCTGAGGCAAGAAGAGATGAATTATTAGATGTATCAACAGGACAGATTAGTTATTCTGTGCATCAACTAAACAATTAACCCTAAGAATGGCATTAAAACCCGGGGCAGACTGAACTGAGGGCACTTCTTGCCCAGCAGGCACATTCCTCCCGTGCTGCTGAGCAGAAACACTTAAAATCCCCCCGTGTCCCTGCAAGAGCAACCAGCTCCCAAGTCTGTGATGGCCCAAAGGGGCTTTTCAAGCCAGCAGCTCCTGGCACCCAGCTCCTGGCACCCAGCTCCCACCACCCAGCTCCCCCCAGGGCTCAGCCCCAGGAAAAAGCTCCTTTGGAACGTCAGCCCCGGGGAGTGAGGAGCTCCCGGCTCTGCCTGGAGGCGCGGGGGGCTCCGGGTGGGCTGGGGGCCCGCTGGAGGCACGGAGGGGGGCAGAGGAGCCCGAGCCCGGGGCCGCCTGCTCCGGTGCCCTCAGAGGATCCCGGTGAATCCGCTCCCGGTGCCCTCAGCAGATCCCGGTGAATCTGCTCCCGGTGCCCCAGCGGATCCCGGTGCCCTCAGACCATCCCGGTGCCCTCAGACAATCCCGGTGCCATCAGCACATCCCGGTGCCCTCAGCGGATCCCGGTGCCCTCAGCGGCTCCAGGTGAATCCGCTCCCGGTGCCCTCAGCGGATCCCGGTGCCCTCAGCGGATCCCGGTGCCCCCAGACCATCCCGGTGCCATCAGACAATCCCGGTGCCCTCAGCGGCTCCAGGTGAATCCGCTCCCGGTGCCCCAGCGGATCCCGGTGCCCCAGCGGATCCCGGTGCCCTCAGACCATCCCGGTGCCATCAGCAGATCCCGGTGCCCTCAGCGGATCCCGGGCAGGACAGGGACGCAGGAGGGCAGAGGAGGTTCCCGCCGGCCGTGCCCCCCGCCCCGCCACACCGCTGCCTCTCCGTGCCCGCCCCGCACCACCGAGGCGCTCAGCCCCGCCGCTCCCCAGCGCGGCATCCCGGCACGGCGGGACCCCAGCCCGGGCCCGGGGGTGCCGGCCCGCGCCCCCCGCCCGCAGCAGGCTCTGCACAGCCTGGCAGGGACCCCGGCCCGGGCCCCGCTGCCCCCCCCCCCCGCTCACCCGGCAGCCCCCGGCCCCCGCCGCCGCCGCCATCTTGAAAGCGCCGCGCGTGACCTTCGCGCCGCGCTGTGACGTCATTTCCGTGCGCCGCCCGCCGACACGTGGCCGGGACCGGACGCACCGGGGCCGTTCCTGGTCCCGGCCCCGGTCCCGGTCCCGTTCCCGGCCCCGGTCCCGGTCCCGTTCCCGGCCCCATCCCTTTCCCGGCCCCGTGTCGGGGAATCAGCGGGCCCAGCTCGGGCGGGAGGTGAGCCCCACCGAGCAGCGCCCGGCCAGGGCCCGCTTGGGTGTCCCGTTACCGGCGGTTTTCAACGAACGGGAGGGTTGGCGGGAGGGTTTAATCCAAAGCGCCAAGCGAAGGAGCGACTCTTTGCTCCCCTCAGCACAGCGGCAGCCCCCGCCTTCCCTCGGGGAATTCAAAGTGGCTCGTGGAGACTTTTTCAGCAGGCAGCGGGACGGGGGCAGGTCCCGGAGCTTCAGCTTCTGGGCCAGAGACCTGAGATCGTTAGAAGGGTTTGCGGGGGAAGGGACCTCAAAGATCATCTAGATCCAACCCCCCTGCATGGGCAGGGACACCTCCCAGCAGCCCAGGCTGCTCCAAGCCCCATCCAACCTGCCCTTCAACACTGCCAGGGATGGGGCAGCCACAGCTTCCCTGGGCAGCCTGGGCCAGGCTCTCACCTCCCTCAGCTTCCATTTGTGTCATTAAAATGAGTTGCAGAAGATGAATTAACCCAAAACCTTCTGCCTTCCCCCTTGACCTGGAGCTGACACCCCTCCCTGCAGGCCCCCCCCCCAAATGCTCCATGTTTTTAGGAAAAAGGTGTTTTTTAAAATCCATTTTCTGTTCAGGCCTGGAGAAGGGCACTGACACAACTGAAGTTAAAGGTTCTTTGCTTTATTATTTGCTCTTAAATCAGCTGCTACCAGTGGTGATGGAGGAGGTGTGGGGAGAGGAAAGGGAAGTGCCCTGCACTCCAGTGACATTCCAAGGCAGACCCACAACTGCAGCCCTTTCCAAAATCCCAACTCCCAGAAAAGGACAACCAAGAGGAACATTCTGGCTTGACACTTCACAAATTCTAATTTACAGAGGAGAGAAAGGATGTTGGGGGGGGTTGTTTTGGCAACCAAAGGGGAAGGTTCTGCCAAGTAACAGATGCTGTGACTTGAGATCTTTAACTTGCATTTATTATCAAAGTCATCCTGGTTACATCTGTCATGTCAACAAGATGCCACAACTACAAAACAAAAGAGATTTGTGCACGTTGCAGTTTCGATGCAAAAAACCAGTAAAATGGAAATCCATTTGTTTAAAAAAGTAATTAAAATTACTCCAGAAAAGCAACTGAATTGGGTTGGTTGGGGAGAGGGAGGGGGAGGGAGGTTGGTCTTTTTTTAAACACTTTTACATCCAGTCGAAATTAAAACGGGTGATAACAAGAAAAAAAATACAAATTCCCCCCCCCCCCAAAAAAAAAAAATAAAACAACCCCAACAAAACAACAAAACAACCCAACAAAATCAGGTCTTTCCAAGTGTTTAAAAAGGCAACTCCTTAAGCATTCCTATCAATTCGGACGTCGATCTCCCTGCCCCGGAGCTGGATCCCGTTCATCATGCGACAGGCACGTTCAGCCACCTCTGGGGACTCAAACCTGACCACCCCACAACCTTTGGACTTGCCATTCTCCATCTTGATGTCTGCATAGAGCACGTGGCCTGCCAAAGGAACAGAGAGGATCTGGGTTACATCTTCTCTAGGTCGCCCAAAAGGGGGTTCGGGTTTTGGACAGCGCGAAGTTTCTGCTCTGGGGATGGGTTGGGTGAAGATCTCACTGGGGAGGAGTTGTTGCCTCGTGTTGAGGTGGAACTTCCTGGGTCCTACTTTGCATCCACTGCCCCTTGTCCCATCACAGGGAACCACTAAAAATAGACTGGCCCCTCCTTCTTGACACCCACCTTTCAGATATTAATACTGAGTCTTCTCCAGTCTCTCAGCCTTTCCTCCTCAGACAGATGTTCCTTCATCATCCCTGTAGCCTCCACTGGACTCTCTCTAGGTTATCCCTCACCCTCCTGAACTGGGGAGCCCAGAACTGGACACAACACTTCATATGTGGTCTCACCATGGCAGAGGAGAGGGGCAGGAGAACCTCCCTGACCTGCTGGACACACTGGGCCACAAGGGCACGTTGCTGTCCCATGGATCACTTGTTGTCCACCAGGACTCCAAGGTCCTTCTCTGTGGAGCTGCTTTCCAGAGGGTCAGCTCCTACCCTGTACTGGTGCCTGGTGTTATTCCTCCCCAGCTGCAGGACTCTACACTTGTTGAACCTCCTTAGGTTCCTCCTTGCCCAGCTCTCCAGCTTGTCCAAACCCTGCTGGGTGGCCACACAACCTCCCAGTGAATCAGCCAATCAGTGTTGGGGACATAGAGCTCAATTCCTATTCAGTTCTCAGCGTTATTAAGCAGTGATGAAGTAACTTACCACATTCATTAAATTTATCTTTCAGCATTTTCCATGTAAAATCAAAAGGCAGCTGTGAAAAGAGAGGAACAGACCATTACAGAGGATCTGAGCAGCTTGGAAGCACTGTCAGCTCTTCAAAACATGGGACAGCCACTGCTCAGCATCTCCACCCAGAGATGCCAAGAGGTCTTCTCCTGTTCAGGAAATGGCTTCAATTCCCAAAATCCCACCCAGCCCCACATCCAGTATAAGATACTCTGACTGCAGCCAGCTGAGCACGTGAGCTCAGCATGTTGGTGCCAACGACTCTAAAGGGCTGTGAAGAAGGTCTGAAGAAAACTACTCACATTTCTCACAAATATCTGACAGGCTTTCCTGGCCACCCCAGCTGCAGGTCCTCCAGCGCCTCCGAGGGAGCCTGCAAAATTGCCTGCAAAGTTGCCACGTTCCATGTCCATGGGTCTTTCAAAATTGCTTCCCATTGCAAGTCCCATTCGATCTATGCCTGCTCCCATGCCCTGGCCCATAGGAGGACCCATCCTCTCCATGTTAGTGGCTCCGATGCGCTCCAAGCCCATCCTCTCCATGCCAGCAGCTCCCATCCGCTCTATTCCTATTCTCTCCATGGGGGTGGCTCCTATGCGATCCAGACCAGCAGGCATCCTCTCTATCACCTGCCCCATTCCAGTTCCCATTCCAGCAGGGACCATTCTCTCCATGCCTATCCCCATCCGTTCCATGCCAGCTCCCATCCGTTCCACCCCTGAGCCCATTCTGTCCATGGTGGTGCCAACGCGGTCGATGGCAGCGCCCATCCTCTCGATCCCAAATCCTATGCCAGATCCCATCCTTTCTATGCCAGATCCCATCCTCTCAAGAGCTGGACCCATCCTCTCAATGTTGGGAGCAATGTGATCTATGCCCAGAGGGGCCATCCGGTCAATTCCTGACCCCATCCTCTCCACGTTGGAGCCCATTCGATCCAAAACAAGCCCCATCCTGTCTATTTCTGACCCTACTCTCTCCATCCCGTGTCCCATCCCAGAAGGAATTCTTTCTATTCCCGAGCCCATACGATCAATGCCAGGTGCCATCCTCTCAATCCCAGGAATGCTGGCATTTCCACCACCTGGAACACAACACACAGAGGATCAGTGATCATGCAGGGACATTAAGAAAAAAAAAAACAATCAGGTTTACACAAGTGAAAGGCTTCAAGCCTCAGCTTCGTTCAGGAAGGCGAGTCTGTGCTCTGCTGCTGCAGGTTCTGTGTCCAGTTCTGGAGCCCCCAAGATAAGAAGGACATGGAGCTCCAGGTTAGAGTCCAGAGGAGGCCACAGAGATGATCCAAGGGCTGGAGCAGCTCTGCTCTGGAGCCAGGCTGGGAGAGTTGGGGGGCTCAGCCTGGAGAAGAGAAGGCTCCAGGGAGACCTGAGAGCACCTTCCAGTGCCTGAAGGGGCTCCAGGAAAGCTGGGGAGGGACTTGGGACAAGGGCAGGGAGGGAGAGGACAAGGGGGGATGGATGAAAACTGGCAGAGGGAGATTGAGGTGAGACATGAGGAGGGAATTCTGGAGTGTGAGGGTGGTGAGAGCCTGGCCCAGGTTGCCCAGGGAAGCTGTGGCTGCCCCATCCCTGGCAGTGTTGAAGGGCAGGTTGGATGGGGCTTGGAGCAGCCTGGGCTGGTGGGAGGTGTCCCTGCCCATGCAGGGGGTTGGGACTGGATGATCTTGAAGGCCCCTTCAACCTTCACCATTCTGTGATTTTTTAAGTTCCATCAAATTAACAGAGCACAGCAACACCAGAGCCCTTCCAGGACCTGGCTGAATCCAAGTGTGCAGAGACAGAAAACATGAAAAACATTTAAGTTCTGAAGCTTGTCCACAAAGCACAATTAGTACCTTTTGCCATCTCCAACCTGCTACAGAGAGAACTTCCAACTGCTGCAGCAAATACCTCCCAAATACATTCTGGTTTTTTTCCAAACAAAACACACCCCATTTTTATGTGCAGCTCAGGTATGAAAAGCAGGCAGTGAAAATCCTTCTCTGGGTGTACTCACCTATTCCTCTCTCCAAGGTCTCTCCAAAACTACGAGACATTCCCATTTCATTTCTTCCAAACTCTCTTTCAAATCCTGCCCCCATGGCACGATCCATCTCTGAAAAGATAAAGGTTTGATACATTCTTCAGGGTATCTAAATGACTCCTGAGGTAGAAGTTTAATACAGGTGTAAATTTTAAAGCTTAACAGCAAGGTTTTAATTATGTTCTCCTGATCACTTTAGCTTGTCTTTGAGAAGACCCTCAGAAAGCAGGACTGATCTCACTATGGACAAAGCTACTTTGCTCTAGAGAAGTCTTGCTGGTGAATGCACAGAGCACAGTTTATCCCTTTCTAAACTAGTCCTTCAAGGCAACCTCAAGGAACCAGTTGTTCTCTGCAGCTCAGAGGCCATGAGTGACTTGGGGACACCTGGAGAAAGCTTTTGAGAGACTTTGTAGCACCTTCCAGTAACTAAAGAGGACTGACAGGAAAGACGGGGAGACGCTTTTTACCAGAGAGGGTAGTGACAGGACAAGGGGTGATGGTTTTAAACTGGAAGAGGAGAGATTTAGGTTAGACATCAGGAAGAAATTCTTCACCATGAGGGTGGTGAGACATTGGAACAAGCTGCCCAGGGAAGCTGTGGCTGCCCCATCCCTGGAGGTGTTCAAGGGCAGGTTGGATGGGGCTTGGAGCAGCCTGGGCTGCTGGGAGGTGTCCCTGCTCATAGCAGGGAGGCTGGAAGCTGATGATCTTTAAGGTCCCTTCCAACCTTCACCATTCTATGCCTCTATGCCAACTGGAAACCTTAAACAAGTTTTTCCAATAAAAGCTCAGAAAAGGAAAATGCTCAGTCCAGGGAGTCTCTCTCCAGGGTTCCACTTCCAGAGAACATCAATCAGGAGCTGGATATACAACAAACCAAATGCTTACCACTCATTCTGCCCATGTTCATTCCAGCTGGGAAGCGACCAATGTTCTCCATGCCACCAAAAGGACCTTCCATTCCTACAAGAAAAATATTTGTCAGGACTCTATCTGTGCATTTCAACTTCATGCCACACTTCACTCACATAAGCTGCTTTCACAGAACAGATGGGGCTGGGAGCAACTTGGGCTGGTGGGAGGTGTCCCTGCCCATTCAGGGGGGTTGGATCTAGATGACCTTTAAAGTCCCTTCCAACCCAAACCATTTCATGACTCTGATTTATTCCACAGGCCCCAAAACAATTCTGTGTATCAAGAGATTCACAAACTAAAATGTGATCAGGATTTGGCCACAGGTATCTCAAATAATAGAGAACATTGGTCATGTTTTGGCTGAGATCTTTACCCTCCCCCATCCACCTACAGCAGTTTTATTAATATTCAAAAAGCAACAAGTTATTACTAACTGGGTGATGATTTCCAAGAACATAAATGCCTGCTGGACATACATGGTTAGGTTTGCATGACTTTCCAAAAGCCCAAAGCTATAGACATGCCAAAAAAACACAGCTTACCTCCCATTTTATTCATTCCAAAGCCCATGCCTTCCATTCCCATTCCTCAAAATAAAAGAGAAAGCTTTATGTCACAGATGTCATCCTAGAGAGATTCAGCCATTTGACTGGCTGTAGAAATAAAAGACCATACAACCATGTCCACTGGTTGGACTGGAGAGCTTACATCTGATAACTGAGTAGATTGCAACATCCCTTCTCAGAAAAATAAAGCAGCAAAGGGGAAAAAAAAAACCCATAGGCATTGATCAATTGAAAGCTGAATGTGTGCTACTTTTTAGGTGGCTCTTTAAAACTTGTGCTGTTTCAACATCTCCTCAACAAAAGATTTGCAAGCCCACTAGGAAGTGTTAAGTGACAGATGGTTTGAAAAGTTTCATGTATATTTGCAGTGTCTGCTGCTCATGCTCAAGAGTCAGAAAATGAGAGCTGTGCCTTGACTAGAGTGGAAAAAAAAATATGGAGCAGTTGGTTAAATTCAAGTTTCCATCATCAAGCTCATTACTCAGGCTCAACATGTGGCTTTAACACTCCTAAAACACTTCAACTGTTGTTTTTTTTTGTGTAGGCAAAACAAAACTATCTACCTTCTACACAGCTTAAAGCTCTCATGAAACAAAAGCATAGGAGTAATCTTCTTACCTCCAGGTCCCATGTTGCCCATTCCCATGCCTTTGTTTAAATGATTTGCATCAATAGGTTGACCTCCAGGTCCTAATCCCATGCCAATACCACCAAGACCATCTGAAGAAAATATTCAGATATCAAAAAAGCCTTCTTTCCATAGTTTGACAAAACAGCAAGTTTTATTCTTAAGTAATTGAATTCCATTCTCCAAAAAGCTTGCTGTGTTCCCACTTTGGGGTGTGTACTTAAAGCATGTAAGTGTCTAATAAATCCAGATGTGTTTTGAAGTCAACTGAAAAACCATCTCATTTTTTAATTTTTTTTTTTTAATTCATTTTCCATCTTAACGACTTGAGAAAACTTGTTTGGTTGATTTTAAGCTGACTCCTGAAAAATAACTGGCTAGAACACTGCTTATTTGGTGCAACTCCTCAAATCTAAGGAGAAGAGAGTGGGCAATTTAGTAGAAAGATCTTCTGACCTTTGCACAATGTTACCTTTGATTGACAAAGGGCTTGATTTCCACCTTTGCCAAGGTTCTTCCCTTGTAGGGAAGAATTTCACTCTTAAGTTCAACCTAGCATTATGATAGCCACCTATGGAATTCAGAGCACACAGCCAGCCTCTTCTCTGAGCAAATCAAATCATATTCCCAGGCAGAATTTTGCATCTTCCTGTATCCAAATGAATTAAGGATCCCCCAGTCCAAAGCAAGAAGAACAACAACAACAAAAAAGCCCTCATGTTTTCTTTATGGTCAAACCAGGAAGGAAAAAAAAAAAAAAAAAAGAGTTCTTGGCTTGCATCAAACAGCAGGTTAATGGCATTTTTTGCCTGTGAGGACTCCCTCATTTCCAGCTCAGCATCATAAACACAGGAAGTGTTGAATCTTGTTTTAAAACAACACAAGGTGACCCCTTCCCCGCCCCAATCAAGGCCAAGAAAAAGGCTTCCACTGGTACTTGTTGGTTTGATACAAAGAGGATGAAATTGCAACCCAATGACTGGAAGAAGAGGAACATCACTGCATCAAGTCAGGGCAGCAGGAACACCCAGGAGTGATTCTGCTGCTGAATGAGGCTTTGACAGATACACGGGAAAGGGAACTAATTAAGGGATGGATTGATTGGTGGTCCCTAAAACTGGGCAAGTCAGGAGCTCACAGCAGGTTTGGTTCCCATGCCTAAGGGAACAGCAACTGGCTGAGTCAGCAGGCTGAAGTGAACAGCCAGACTTCACATTTTAGCTGTTTTCAAACAAATCAAACCTGTGCTCTCCCACCTCTAGCTCTTCCCTTCCAGCCCAGACTTCTCCCTTCAGTATTTTTGGTATCTTATCATGACATGGGTGAGGTTGGAAGGGACCTCTGGAGCTCCAGACCTTTGAGTCAAGCAGAGTCACCCAGGACCACACACACATATCTTTGGAGTTATCTCCAAGGATGGAGACTCCACAGGGTCACCTCAAGCTGGGCACCCAGGACCACATCCACACAGCTTTTGAGGATCTCCAAGAAAAGAGACACCACAGGCTCTTTGGGAAATCTGTTCTAGTGCTCAGTCACCCTCACAGGAATGTTTCCTTATTTTCACAGGGAGTCTCCTGTGTTTCAGTTGACACTTAGTGCCTCTTGCCCTGTCACTGGGCACTGAGAAGAGCCTGGGTCCCTCCCCCTTATACCCTCCCTTCAGGTATTTATATATATTGATCAGATCCCCTTTAGAAACCTGAAAACCTGGAAGATTCTCAGGTTCTCAATCCATCCCATTCCATTGAAGGAAAAACACTAGATGCCCAGAAAACCATCATGTACAAGGGGTACACTATTGACTAATTAAGTTTCCATTAAAACCCACCATTAACAGTAGTTTTACAAGGCATCAGGGTCTTTGAATTGCAATTGAGAGATCTGGAAGCCTTGAAATGTGAATGGGATATTGTTTTAAGACAAGCTTCTAGCTATGAGCTGAAAGAAGTATCCATAAAAAGAGAGAGTCTGAGCAGCTCTTCTTTACTATTTCCCCCTTTGTTATTACTCAGATGATTTGGATCCCAGCTTACCAGAGTCTTACTGAGGCTGGGATCAGGCCCCCAGTTGCTGAATGGCAAAATAAAAACCATAATATGTTCAGTCATGGAGAAGATACTTACGAGGGAGTTGTTGGGGTCTCTCTGGAGGAAAGAAGTCTCCTTTGGGAAAGGCTCGTTCATCCTAAAAACAATGCAAACCATCAGAAGTTGGCAAAAAAACTAAGTAGTGATTTCTTGTTTGGTTGGTTTGATGAGTTGGGTTTTTAATTAAAACAAAGAAACGTCAAGCTAAAGCAATCTTGACTGTATTTAGGATTGTCTTTTAGCCAAATAATCTGAATTAACCTCCCCTGGCAGCAGGAGTTGACATCACAAGGAATCAGGCAAGTCCCACAGTCCCTCCCAGAGCTGAAACCCAAAATCATGCAAAATCAAGTTCCAAAAGCTGTTAGAATTTGAACCTACTCACCATTTTTACATGCATGGGTCTGTCAAAGAGCAGCTGCCCATTAAACATGGCTGTTGTTTCATTAAGGATCATTGTTCACACACTAGAACCACAAAAATCTGAAAGCTCTGAGTGCTAAACTGGTGCCCAGGACAGAAACCCCAGTCAGAAAACCACAGCTCTCCAGGATGTTGCTTAAGTTATTGTTAATCTGTTCACAGACTGTTCTAGATTGTCAACAGATTGATAATCTGCTCACAGATTATCAACAAGCCTTCTGCCTTCTCCAAAACAAAACGACTTCGAAATCCAAATAACTGAATATTCAAAGAATGCCTTTTGAAAATTAAAACAAGCTAAAGATACTCTTCTGGTTCAGATTCAGTTCAGAGGTCACTCAAAATGCAACTCCAAACCAGCCGAGTTTAAATGTTTCATCAGTAACTTCAGCCACTTAACACAGAAAATGTGCAGAATCTCTCAATATTTGCAAATCAAGAAATAGCCAGATTTTGAAGTATGACTCACAGACTGGTTTGGGTTGGAAGGGATGTTAAAGATCATCCTGTCCCACCCCCCTGCATGGGCAGGGACACCTCCCACCAGCCCAGGCTGCTCCAAGCCCCATCCAACCTGCCCTTCAACACTGCCAGGGATGGGGCAGCCACAGCTTCCCTGGGCAACCTGGGCCAGGCTCTCCCCACCCTCAAACTAAAGAACTTCTTCCCAATATCTAACCTAAAACTCCCTCTTCCAGTTTAAAACCATTACCCCCAGTGAACAGTGAGCAGTTTGTACAAGCCTTGCTTGTATATGCACATGCAGAATGGAATTAACATTCAAAGAGAGAGAAACTTTCTTTGGGGGAGAAGAAGGAAGTATTTCCCTCCTTTCCATCCCACAGTCACAGGTGGAGAGATGACACAGGCAGCAGTGTCTATGCTTTGTTGTTTGGTTTTGTAGCTTGCAGTGTAGCCAACCACCCCTTGCAGTGTGAGGACAGAGGAACAAACCAGGTCAAACCCCCTGATGCTGCAGAGGGACCTGCTGCATCCCCCCTTTCCCTCCATCACAGGAATTTCTGAATTTCTCAGAAACTGCACTTTAAAACTAGCTACAACCTAGACAGAAATGTACTATTTGGGCTAGAAATCCATATATCCACATGGGAATTAACCCACTTTGTTAATGATCCTGAGCAAACAGCAACAATTCTTTCCAGTTGGGTCCCCCCTCCCTTTGTTTTTTTCAGTTTTCCCCACATTTTCCATCCAACCCGACTCACTGTGACAAGACAATATCCTCCCTTGGAACTCTATCATTTCTTTTTTCATCCTGCTTTGTTCCCCAAGTGCTTTGCCTACTATTTACCATCACTGCTTTCCAAGGATACATATAGCCTGAACAGCCTCTATGGCTTGCTCAAAAGTGACAGTGCCAATCCCACGACTTTTGCCATCTTTATCTTCCAGAATGTCTGCCCGAACCACAACACCAGCCATGCTGAAGACTTCTTTCAGTTTCTTCCAACCAACCTTGTAATCCAGCTGGAAAGCAAGTGATATTGGAAGTATGAGAAAGGATTTCCATCAAAAACAGCTCTAGTGTTCTTCTATTTCCTTTCCCACTATCAGCAAGCTTAAGAAAGTCTTTACAGAGAGAGGAGAAAACTGAACTAGCATAAAGAATTATTGCCATGTTCTTGGTTTTGTTAAAAACAAAAATTAACATCCAGGATCCATCTCAATTTACAGCTTCACTCGTATAAAGAAACAAGACTTCTCACAAAATTTTCCTGGAACAGAGCTCAAAGTCCAAGGATTTTCTTCTAATTCATTAGATTTAACTCAGTTAAGACAATTGTCAGTTGGAAGGGACCTCTAGAGATCATCTAGTCGAAATCAACTCATTTCAATATGACTTGAAAGACTTTTCTTCAAACCCAAGTAAAAGGAGAGCTGGGTATATTAATATATTTGCTGTTCCTGCATCTTGAACAAGAAAAAATGCATTTCATCATTTCCAAATACAACTGCTGTCTACTAGGCAGCAGCCCAATGCTGACCTTTCCTTTGTAATGCAGAACCATGACCTTCTCTACCAGATTTTATTAACATTTCCCATGTCTCTTTTGCTGATTTGATTTTATTTTTTTATCCAAAGTCATGTAATTCATGCCACCTCTTAAAAAGCAACCCAGGATATCCTGGGTAGATCCTGGGTAGAACCATGAGCACGTACATCATAAAAACAAAATTGGTTCCAAAACAAGTCTTTTTCCTTTCAGATATTCTGGTCTCAGATTCCACAGCACTTACATTTGCCACAAAGACAGTGCTTCCCAGTCTCCCTGCCTGTAAGGCATGGATGATCTCGTTGGGGATGTTGGGATTGTTGAGGATACTGGGTGGGATGTTGATCATGCCAGGACCACCCGGGCCAGGACCAATCCCCATCCCACCAGCTGCTGCCATGACCTTCTGCATTGCTCTCCTGGCGTGTTCCCCATCAGGATCCTGTAACAACAGACACCACATCCTGCCTTCCCTCTGCATCCCACTGGGATTTAGGGGCATGGCAGTCAGGAGAAGTAGGGATTTCCCTTCATACAGGGCGAGCTGCTCCCTAGAGATCTCCATCCCATCACCACCCAATAATTTAATCTCTTTTAACCAATATGGCACCACCCTTCAGCCACCATTCCTATTCATGCATCTCCCTTGACTCTCCAAGTGTTTATTATTCAACACCAACAAACCTCCAAATTTCACCTGTTCTGAAGATTGACAAACCCAGCGTGGCACTGGGGAGGTTTTGGAAGACAAATGCCAACTCTTGGCAGCTTCAAAACAATGCAACAAACTCATTTACAAGACACAGTGGGTAAAACTCCAAAAAGATTGACTTGGGCCCTTCCCCCCCACCACCACTCTGGCTTTTCTAACACCAAAAAACCTTTCAATGCACCCCCCCTATTCCTACATCATTCACAATTTTAGGACATGCTGGAGAACATGGATAATTGGATGAAGAATTCAAGGAAGGATATGAGATTAATAATTGTCACTTTCTACTGAAAGTGAACTAAGCACCTTCACCAGGTGAACTGAATTATTTAGGTTGGAAGCATCACACTATTATTGAGCAAAATGCACCAGCACTGCAAGACTGCTGAAGAAAGCAAAGTGTCCAATGGAATTCATGAGTCAGAAATACAGATGCTTTAAAATAAAAGTTATTTGAGGTAATTTGAGTCTTGGTCTGAATTTTAAGACTAAACAATAGCACGTTTTGAGGACAGGAGGCAGGATAGCTTTCATATTATTTCAGCTACAGAAAATGACAGCAGTCTGAGGTGGAGAACACATTAAAGTGAATACAAGTCACTTTTCAATGTAAATTTCTCATTCCACTGGTAAAATAAGGTATTACTTAAAACCAGATTAGCTCCAACAGAAAGCTAAGAGTGGTTGTCAAACAAACTCAGGTCTTGTCATCAGGCAAAGAGCTTTCTCTATTCTGCTCTCAATTTTTATTATGTCACTGGAAGGCCTCGCTCAGCAGTGAGGCAGCCAACAGGAGAGGTATGGCCTGAGAGCTGGGAAACCTGATGCTAATGGCCACCCACAGTAATTAATTCCACACAGACTGCAGCACTTGGCTGGGATGAGTGTTGCTGAAGTCCCTAAAACCGGTAAAAAAGGTTCTTCACAAAATCATGGAATGGTTTGGGTTGGAAAGGACTTTTAAAGATCACCTAGATCCAACCCCCTGCGTGGGCAGGGACATTTCCCAGTAGATCAGTCACTGCCTGATGACTTCCAGGTTCAACTATGTTGTTCTAACCTTCCATGTCACCTCTTCCCTCCTTCACAGGGCAGCAAGAGGTCAACAGTGGCAGAAGACAGCTCGTGCCCAGAAGCAGGCTGCTCCAGAATTCCTTACTCACAAAACCTGCATGATCTGACAAATGCTGCCACTTCTGCCCCCATCCTTCCTCCCAGAACCACAGCAAGGGGCAGGGTGCTGAGGGCCGACCTTCTGCACACATTCTATGCTCATGCAGACATCTCTCATCACCCACCATGAAGTGGGCAGGGCACCACAGAACACGAAGCCTGCTTAGCCAAGAGCACAGCTCACACACCCTAAGGCCAAGAGTCAATGCTAACACTGAATTAAGTCCCTTTTCATTTTTGTTTAATTGAACTTTCAATGCAGCTACAGGTTCCAAATTGTTGGAATAAAACTTTAAACTTGTCAGTGGTTAAGAATTAACTCATGGTACAGTTGGGCATGTTGACTGGTTGACAATAGCAAAGCCATTAAACTGGAATTAAGTCTTTTGAGGTATTACAGAAAGCAGCTTATTCTACAGAGTTGTTTGTAGAACACATTCTTTAAGATCCAGAATTGAAAATGAAGGCAGTCAAAAACAAAGAGTTCTGATGCAGGTTTCTTCAAATAACAGACCTCCAGTTAAAGCCAAAGTCTTGCTTTAAGTCCTGCATTGCTCCCATCAGCATCTATTCTTTAAATCAAGTTTAGTCTTGATAATCATGTTCAAACTCAAGCTCAGCAGCACATGCTGATGGTTTAAAAAGTTGTCTTATGTTTTTAAATCCTATTTGGCACATCCTGCCCTTTGTCAGTGATTGTTATCTGCAAATAAATCAGCCATAAATCTTGACTAAGAGCTACCCCTTCACCTTCAAATTCAACATACTGAAAGAACAGATGCACGTCTTACTTCTTTCACTTTCAATGGTCTTCCACCAAGACTATGCTTGTTCAAAACCTCTGCAGCCTTTTTCATGCTTTCTTCCATCTTGAATTCAACAACACTGTGGGGATACAAGACAGCTAAGAACATTGCTGATTTTTTTTAGAAGAGTTTCCTCATTTCTTGCTAGAAATTCAGAAGTGAACTTACGCGCATCCCTGACGAGATGATTTCACAGGCGAGTAACAGGGAGGAGAGGAGGGAAGAAAGAAGAAATCAAGTAAGTAAAAGCACAAAACACACAAAACCACTTCTTTTTATCAAGTCAAATCACATTAGTTAGCCCTAATAGTGAAAAATCAATGCAATCTTACCCAATAAAGCCTTCAATACTTGAGCTCCATTATATATAATCTCTTAGGGGATAACAGGATTAAACTGTAGCTTCTCAAGTGGGAACAAACAGAACTAAGTCCGGATTCTCCAAGAAAAGTACCACACGCTTCATGTGACCTGCTCTTCCCTGTCATACAGCAAAGCCCTGGCCATGTTCTCTCACCCTCAATCCGTATCCTTCAGTGAAGTGTGCCCTGCTCTTTTCTCCTTGTAAGATCCCGTGGCTGGACTAAAGGACTTAAGTACCTCTGAAGGCAATATACGTTTACATTGAGGACTTGAATTCTGTTTACTGGCCCAGGAATCAGAGTTTACAGAACCTGCTTTTACACACTGGCCTTACAAATTCAGCAAACCACTACAGTGACGTTTTCCAAAACACAAGTATTGCTTTAATATTCCGTACCACCCTACATACTGCTGGGGTCCTGGGGTCATCCAAACAGCCAACACCAACGGAACACAGTGGAAGACCACCCTAACCCTGCCTACAAGACCCCATCCCACCTCCTCCCCTCCCCAAAAGAACCTGTTATAGCCACTAAACATACACACTCTCTACCTTCCTGACTTCGTTTCGTTCCACGCCACCATACAGTTACATTTGTCATGTAGAAAATCCACAGAAGAAATCTCTCAAACACTTACCCTTGACTTTCCTTCAGCGTCCATTAAGAGCTCCACGTATGTTACCTCACCAACTACAAATCAGATTCCAGACGACACATATACCAAGGGAGAAAAGCCAAGAAAACAATGGGAATTTAGAACAATCAACAACCGTGTATGGAGCCTCTGCCTTATAAGAAAGCCCAGAAACACTCCATGTTCTCTAGACCACAAAACTGGACAATTACAGGTATGCAGTAAAGTTTTAAAACAGGTCAACATGTTCTTGATTTTCCTCCACTTCAACAGCCAGCTGTTTCCACAATAATGGCTTCCTTGATCTTTAGGACCCACTCATTACTTGAGGCAATCCAAATCCATGGGGAAGTCTGCAAGAATAAGTTTCCTTCACTTGACAGAGCAGGCAATCTTGTCTCCAGAGTCCAGAACTTGAAGAGTTACTTGCTTTTCTCTGGATTTAAAGACAAGCTTCCAAAAAGGGAGTCAGACTGAACCAAGAGATCACAACTTATTTCAGCAGTTGTTTGGCCTTTTCTTAAGCCACAATAAAGTCCTTTCTTTTAGCTTCAAGAAGTGGTATTAAACAGTCTGCCATCTTTGCTCTCAAGACAAAACTGTCTCCAGCAACTGGCAAAAGGCTCTGGAAAACCACATCTGCACCTTTCCTCACAAGATTAGGATTGCCTCTGGATGACCCTAAGACCGTATCATGTACTTCCAGAATCCAAAGACTATGGCTGCTGCCTTTGAAGTGACTGGCACACAGAAGAATCTTGGAAGAAAACAGGGGTTTTTAACATTTTCTTTCTGGTTTTAGAAGTCTTAATTTTAAGTTGACAGGAGGACTTCAAGTTGCATTACCTGAAAGGTGGAAAGCAGTCTTTGTGGGAGACCACAACCCACTCTGAATACTGATGGTATCCTTGGAGCAAGAAACTGGACTTTCATGCTCTAGAGTCCAGCTCCTAGCAAGGGACAGGAGAGGATGAGGTGTTCATCCTGGCCTCCCAGAGGACCAGTGGTTGACAGGACACCTAGTGGCATTATGCAAAACCAACATCCTGAAAGGTCCCTCTCAAAGCTCAAAGAGAAGGAATGCTCAATGAATGAAATCCCTGCATTTTTAATTTAGCAACATGAGCATTCCAGCCAAAGAACAGTTAGCTGGGCAGAAGAGAATCTCTGATCCAGTCATGTGTTTCTAAGGATTGTGTTTGAGACTGGTAGAGTCTAACAAGCAAGTCCCTTTGAAAGGGACAGGGCAGATCGAGTGTTCCAAGCCAGAGCTTTGTGTCCAAACAATACTTATTGAAATAAAGCCTACCAAAATTAATTCCATCCTATCAGCTGAACAGTAGGAGATCATGTAGTTGTTTCCACAGTGAGAGGGACTGCACTGTAAGCAGCTCCTGGGCTAGTCCTTGGTGGTACATGGTGGCCATACACCGAGTCCAAGCCCTTCTGAAGCCAACCAGCTCAACAGCAGCAGCCAGAGTCCAACCAAACTTGGATCAAAAATGAAAATGGGATTCAACAATTTCTGTAGGAAGACACCAAACTCCTAGATTACCTACAGGACAAAACCACTTGGTTTCACAGAGTCACAGGTTACAAGGCTGTGACTTTGCTCCTACTAACACTACTGAGCCCTGGATGAAGGACTCTCCTCTCGCAACAACTAGAGCCACACAAACACTTCCAAAGAAGTTTGCCAAGCTTGAACCTAATTTATTAAATATGATTTAACACTCTTTTGACAAATCTGACCTCTGAACAAAGCTTTATAGACAACTGTAATTAAAACTAAATATACATCTAGAAGTAGGTTTTTTCCTTCAAAGGGCATCCCAACTTCCTGAAGAGCCAAATTTAAAAAATCAGGGGGGGAATGACACAAATTGTGGGACAGCTTGGTATCTCAGACACCAAGCCCACAGGAGAGAACTGCAACAAAAATGCAGTTTTTCACTGGAAAACCATGTAAAACGATTCATTGTGACACTTTCCAGGAGATTATCATTCAAGGCTGGAAAAGGAAACTTTAAGGACCTAAGTCGAGTCACATTTTATTTGGCTTTTTTTTTTTTTTTTTTTCTAGATCCCAAACCACTATATATCAGAAGATCAGGCACTGGGGATAAAGCAGAACAGCAGGCAAGGGCAGCACTGTAGTCACAGGCTAAACCTCCTTCAGGGAGCAAAAGAAATGCCCAGGGAGCCAGGCAGATCATCTTCCTGCTACAGAACAGCTGGCTGGTATCAAGAAACAGATCCTATATCCACAAATGGAAGTTTATTACCAGACCAGCCTCCAAAGGGAGATAAAACTTGCAGAAAAATCCTAGCTCTAAGTCAAAGCAAGTATAATTAAGGAACATGTTCCCCCTGGCATCTTTAAGGCTAAAGAGCAGGCTGATTTATTCTTTAAAACTTCACACTTGAGAAAGTTCAGAAATGTGATGCTTCTTAAAACCAAGAGATTAAAGCAGAAATCACTGCAATAACTAGAAGTACAAAGGGATTTCCAGTGTTACTTATTGTTACAGCCATTGGGTTTTTACTCCTCAAACTGTAGTTTCACTTCCCAAATAAGTTTATCTGCATGGAAAATTAAGATGTCCAAGCCAGACTGGTCTGTCAGCATTCACATACTCTCCAAACACTGCCCAGGAATCCCAGGTAAGTATATCCACGTGGTGACTTGAGGGACAGCTCAGATTCACTTAGCCCCAGAGACAGATCTGGGAAATAACCAGGATAACAAGCTCAGACACAGATGTCAACTTTGAACATTGTTAAGTTGGGCAATATGATTTTAACAGTTAGTGACAGACCAAGAAGCTCTGAAAGGCATGAATGCTGCAGAGAGGCAAGTCTTGACATGAGAAGCACAGACACTGAAAAAGGGGGAAAATCCCTTATGCCAACAACTTTTTATGGCCTAGAGGGTCAAAAGTAAATATTAAATAGAGAAAGAAGCCTTCCAAGACATCAACAGAACTGTAGGGATGTCCCTTCATCTTCTGAAGTGAAGAACTACAAGCAATGGGACTGGTTCAAGAGAAATCTGCCATCAGAAGCCTAATCCTTTCAATATGAGAGAATTCAGTCCCAGCTTCTCCTTCAGGGACAGTGTTTGAAGCTCTTGACAGGCAACTTCTAACAAGCCACATGGGGGTCTTGGGAGAGAGAAAAGAAACACACTCTGTAGATGCCTAAAGCTTTAGTTAAAACAGAAGAAAAACATTCTTCCCAAAGCAGAAACAGAGAAGAGTTTGCAAGCTATTCTTCTACAGCAAGGAAAAAAGGAAATCTCACTTTTGCATGAGGGAACCCAGAAAAAAAGCCTGGGTCATTTTGGCTCTCTAACAGCCCAGGCAGGAAAGATGAAGAAGTTTGTATCCACTGATCAAGGCCAATGTCTCCTTGAAAAGATGGTGAAGGCCAAGGAAAATAGAGCAATTCCCTAGCTGAAAAGTATGGGGAAACAAGGCAGATGGGGAACAACACTTCCACACTGCTTATTCCTCTTGTTCTCTTTAAAATCTAAGAACACCAGCCTGCAAGCATAGTGTGACAGGATCCTGGGCACTGAAACCCACGGGACTCTCCAGTAACAGCTCTCCTCAAGGCACTGGAGTGACAGCTGTTGGTACCAAAGTAACTAAAGTGCTCAATTAACATTTGGGATTGAGTACCACAGCAAGAGGACATCAGTTACATGTTTAGGAGGCCACAAAGGTTCCAAACATTTCCGGAGATGGAGCAAGAAGGCAGCACATGAAGTTTAGCAGCTGCTCTTTGTCACAGAAGGGTGAAAATGGGGAAGGTTTGTTGCTTCTGTCCCTCAGATCTGTCCACACCCTGGCTGTGGTGTGAAGAGGCAGGAATGCCTGTTCCCTCCCATAGTTCTGCCTGCCCAAAGGTGGCTGCAGCCCTGAAGATACAGTCCCTGGGGTGTCCTGGAATCCTTGAATGTGACACAAGCATGGCCTTGACCGCCAGTGCTGCCAGCTCTGCAGCAGAGCACAACAGAATGACTGCCTTCATTTACAGCTAATCCTTCTCCATGCACTCTATGCCATCTTGCTACTCTGGTCAGGAAAAAGGCTTAAAAATCTCAAATTCTCTATTTCCTAAAGGAATCCGTAAGTATCTCCAACTCAAACACAAGCTCTCTGTTACCATATGGGACCACCTCACTAATGCCAGCTGCCAGGAAGAGTTACCACTTTTGTCCCTGAGACAGAGCCATTTGCTGGGGGGACAGATGAAGACATTCAATCACGCTTACTTTTAGACTGCACTTCCATGCTGCAGAACTGCTGCCTCCTTCTTCTCCTGAAGCCACTCACCAATTGCCAGTGACCAATGTCAGTTTAGGAGAACCTTGTGTTTGTCAGCCAATACAAGGGAGTTCCAAACAAGAACATTTTTGCATCTCATTAATAAGTGTGTCATACTGCATACCTGTAATTGAGTTTCACCAACACATACACTGAAATGACTGAACTCATTGCTCTTGAGAGAGATGTCACCTTTAGAAGACTTGTACGCGTCTGAGAAAAACCAGGTTGCAGAAATATGAGCAGACCTCACAGCTCACGTTTCCTAAACCATACTTACTGACACCAACCAGCTGATGGAGGGGAACTCCTCCCACGGCCAGCAACCTGCCATGCCAGAGCTGCTACCAGCTTCAGTCTTCACGAATGCCCAGTCACGGAGCAGTCATGAAACACCTATGGTTACCCTTTGGGTACAGATCTCCCCAAACCCTGACCTTTTGGCCTGTAATTCTTACACTTACAAACCAGGAATTCTAACTTTTAGGTTTGTCCACGGTCACATTTCTGGTTCTTGGAACTACTATGCCTTGTATCAAGAAGTCCCGATTGAGCAAGTTCAAGCACAGCACGAGAGCACCAATTTGGTAGAAGTCAAGTGACTAATTAGAACGAATCTCAACTACACGGCAAATCTAAACTGTTGTATTTGAACAAGCAGTCCCAAAAACCACGAAAAATGCTGCTCCAGGTTTAGCATAACAAGCCCTGCAGACAGAATGAAGAGGTTTCAACGTTCCCCTAGGAGTATCTGCTGGAATGAGTAGCTGAACAGCAAGGCAGGAAACAATCTCACACCGGACTTTTCCATCCACGTGAACTGGAGAGAAACCACAAGACACTTGGAACGGAATTCAACATAGTACTTAAAATTAGACATCTACACATACAGGTGCTCCTGTTCCCCAAGGGGTCTGTGCAGCAAAGGGAGAGCATGACTTAAGGCAAGGGACCGTTCAGAATTAGGGCCTGTTAAAGCAGTCTTGAATTCTTCACATTACAGCAAACCATTGCTGAATCTCGACGTTTCACAGCCTCTAATTAGGGAAGTTTCCCAAGGCTCACAGTCCTGAAGTTCGTTACGCAAACTCGGCTCCATTCTGCCTCCAAAGACAAACATTTTCCAACCCTTTGGAAATGTGCTTTCCCATTCATTAGGCCACACCTCGTGAACACATTAAACTATCATCCCTCACCTAGTTCAAACACAAGGAAACACTGATCACTATTTTGCAAGACGTTTAGGACTGATGCTATGTATTTTAGAAGTGACCCACAAGAGGAAGGGGATCTATTTGTTACCCTGAACTCATTTTGAGACTTTTTAATGATGGAGAAGCCAAGTATTTTCTTGCCACTCTGCTGCATTCCCAAGGTGACTTAAAAATAAGTAGAGTTGGCCATCAGCTTAAAGAAATAAAACTACATTTAGATTTGTCACCACCTGAGTATAAGCAGTCAGCTCAACTTCAAGAGATGAAGATGCTAAGGTCAACCAAGGCAGATCCCATTCACATGGGACAGTTAAACAGGAGTGGGGAAGGGGAAACACCAGGAACAGGATATCCAAAACCCGAACAAAGCACAAACCTGATTGTTCTTTTTTGCAGGTCACCTTTAAAAACATGTTACTGCTATCAAATGGCAGCAGAGATCTTTACCTAAGCACAAATCACTGCCAAGTGTGGGGACACAGCTAGATATACACACACCAGATCAGCAGTACATAACTACCTTTACTACCCCAAAGACAAAATGCTTCAGAAAGTTTTGTTCAATGTCGAGGCTAAAATCCAATTAAAGCCTCATTTTCCACCCCTCCCAAGAAAAAGACTCTTAAATCTCCAATGAAGCACTATTAGCTGTATGCTAACATGCCTGCAAAGGAACAATCCACCTGAAAGGCTGCCAGGGAGCAGATGTTGTGGAACCCCCAAAAGGGTTTCAGGCAGACCTTGTCCAAAACTCATCTCGCTACGTCCACACACGACTTCAACTCTTTACAAGTTCACAAAAAAAAGTCAGCCACGAGTAAGATGACAGACATCACTTGGCCACCTGAGTTGTACATTACCTTTCTCTTTGACCAGGTCTTTCAGAGACTGCCACTTGACGTCAAAGGGAATATTTGTAATAAAAGCTCGGTATCTCTTAGCAGGGTTAGCATACGGCTCAAAGCGATTTCCTCCTCTTTTGACACTTTTCTCTTTTCTTTTTTCATTTTGGCTTGGTCGTTCACTTTCACTGCAAGCAAAGAAAGATAATCACACACATTAACTACTCTGGCATTTGATCAACGACATACCACCTCTTGGAACTTGTTCTGTTCTAAAAACTAGGTTGAAACTAACACAGTTACCTCCCTTCACCTTATTTGCAAAACCAAAACTCTGCACACAGGGTCAGTTGCAAAGATTTCCTAACAGCAGACAACTTAGAATCATGGAATGGTTTGGGTTGGAAGGGAACTCCAAGATCATCCAGTTCCAAAACCCCTGCATGGGCAGGGACACCTCCCACCAGCCCAGGTTGCTCCAAGCCCCATCCAACCTGCCCTTCAACACTGCCAGGGATGGGGCAGCCACAGCTTCCCTGGGCAACCTGGGCCAGGCTCTCACCACCCTCACACTCCAGAATTCCCTCCTCATGTCTCACCTCAATCTCCCTCTTCCAGTTTCCATCCATCCCCCCTTGTCCTCTCCTTCCCTACCCTTGTCCCAAGCCCCTCCCCAGCTTTCCTGGAGCCCCTTCAGGCACTGGAAGGTGCTCTAAGGTCTCCCTGGAGCCTTCTCTTCTCCAGGCTGAACACCCCAATTCTCCCAGCCTGGCTCCAGAGCAGAGCTGCTCCAGCCCTCTTACAACACAAAGACCCACTATTTTCTCCCACATCCATCCACTGCAACCAATTTTTTTATTTCATAATAATTTCAAGTTGACCAAGCCTTGCTTTGTCTCCTCACAATGCTCCAGATCAATGTCCCTCTATTTATTTTCTCCTTAGCACACTATTCCACTTCAACATCATTAAGTCAAATAATACACTGACCCACCACATTTATAGTCTTGCACTAGAAGAATTTTAACAGCAAAATCCTGAACCTCACTAAATGCTCAGGTCACTGGCTCTTACCTAACATCACTTTCCTTTCTCCTCCAATTAATATTTGGATGACAAATTCAAAACCTCTGTGCATGCCAACAAATGTATTGAATATTTATTTTAACTGTTTCAGTAAATCAACTCAAACAGGTCAACATTTTAAAAACTAGAAATGAAGACTATTTCTAAATCAACCTGATCCTAACAGGACACAAACACCACCAAATAACAGCATTTAAAACAGGAGAATACTTGAGCCTCAGCCTGACACAATTTCCCTAACTAAGCCAATTAATCTCCCTGTTTTTTGTGCTGGTTGGGAAAATGCAGAAAAATATGTTGTCAGAAAAATAAATGAGAACTTGTTACTCAAAACAGCTGGTAAAGTTTCTAAAACTCATCTGTACACAACAGAACTTCTGCTTAACTTCAGCCCTGCAAGGTCTGAGCCATGTCAGAAATTCTGGCTCCGAGGGGAACACAGTTCCAATCCCAAGGATGTGTTACAAACACATGAAAAATATTGTACTTTCTGGACACAACCTTCAACACAAGCAGAATTTGGTGTCACTACATGATAAAAGAGGCTCTGCAGGTAAGATGCTGGAAAACACTTCTAGAAAAAAGTGTTCCTCAGTTATGTGCAATATTTATTTCACCCAAAAAGTGAAGTTTTCAGGCTGTCCCTCATTGAACTTTAGTTTAAAGCTTCTGGAGTAATGAAGTAATTAAAAAACCAAAAATAGATTCAAAATAGGACAATCCTTCTAACACCTTAACTTCTGTTGGGCTGCAGACATCACACAAAATTTAGTGTGTGTTAAAAGCTACACCCAGTTTTTTTGTATGGTTATTCCTCAATCTGGAACTATTTACACTCCCCCTGGGTTGAAATGCTGTGTAAGATGCTCTGAAGTCATGCAGTAGGATGCAGAAATATTTTGCAATCCCACATTTAAGGCTCCCAAGTCAGCCTAAAAACACCTCAAGCTTTGATAGATCTGTGAAGGATTCAGATAAATATTAACCTAGAACATATTCAATATATTCAGCCTAACAAAATCCAGCCAGGTCAAAAGGAAGTGTCAAGGAAACCACTTCAGCTGCAAAGCTGGAGGATTTTTTTTGCAGGATTTCAGATACCACCCCAATGGTTTCACCCACTGAAAGGGCAAGATCAGGCAGGCAGAAGTCCACAGAGATTGTTTAAAAAGATGTGGTAACCAAGTATGAAACCAACTGAGCATTCAGGGCTTCTTTTCAAGGGAGTTCTGGACAGCAGGAAGGAAGGAGCCCCATATTCCCTCCAAAATACACCATGCCTGCCTGGGAGTATCCCAAAATTGGAAGAGCAGGTGAGATAAAATTCCCACAGCAGCTTTGCCCATCCCCATGAGGAACTGGGATCCAGTGACACCAACACTAAAGTAAGAGCTACAGGAAACACCCTGAAATAGTTACTTTCAGAAGGTATTTTCTGCATATTATTTTTCCCTGGGTGACAGAACTGAAATGCTACATCAAGACTAAGGAAAAAATGATCCCATTTGTGACGTGTGTAGAAGGAGGAACTGAAAGGAAAGCTCTTATTGCCTCCAAAGAAACTGACTATTACACACATTCCTCTGCAAGATTTCCTAAATGTGCCATCCAGAACTCCTGAGTGGAACAGAAATCACAAAGAATCAAGATCCAGTTTAGGCAGATCCTCTTTTCTGGCCCCCTAGGACAGTGAAAATCTGCTCACATGAACTGGCATTATCACCACAGCCCTGTCAGCTTTGCCACATGGAGCTTGATACTACAAATAGAATTGCAGCTCGATTAAAAGATAAGCTCCCTGGAGAGACTCCAAACATAAAGGGGGCCAGGGAAAAAAACAAAACAAAACAAAAACAACAAGAGAATTAAGTAGACATCTGTATTTATACTTTCAGGAATAAACTGTCTCCTCATATAAGACAAATTGCTGATGATGTGTTACTTGGATCTGCAGCTCTGGTACAGTGGCCAGGAGGAAGCTTTGAGGTGTAAACAGAACCTAAGACATAAACATTCTCCACATAGAACCATCCCAACCTGATGGGGAGAAAAGATGATGGGAAGATCCTTCCCTAGCCCGGGCTAACATGTGACAAGTCACACTGGTGCCATGGTGGCACTGGGATCCCCGCCCTCTGGGATCAGAGGTGCCTCCAGCCCTTCCTGGCAGGAAGAAGGCAGGAGGAGTTGCCCTCATGAACATTTTCTCAGTTACCTTAAGCACATATTAACTATTTTGTGAATAAAAAACCGGCCAGATATGGACAATTTCCCCAAAAAAGTGACATTTGGAAAGCTTCCTTCCTGGTCACGGGAAGCACAACCCACAAACTCAGGCAGGAGAGGCAGGTTTTCACATTAAGATGTTGCCATTTCCTCACCATCCCCAAATTATCTCCAATTAACTCCAGACCATCAAGCCAAGCTCTGTTATTAGATCTGTCAGCTCTGGGTCAGACAACAGATATGCAACATGCTTGGGCAGAACAGCCTGCAGGGACCAGCAGCCTGACACACAGCTAACAACACACCTCTGGGACAGCAGATAAACAAATCTGTCCTCCAGCCCAAAACATTCCTCGCAGAAGAACATCACGTTCAAAATGCTGATCCTTATCTCCTCAGCATTTGAGACCTGAGGCCAAAAATTACCTGAAGAAAGTGTGGTCTCCATTCCACAGACTTGGTATTAAGAAAAAGAAACGTTGCTAGCTATGAAGTCTTCCAAAATGAGGTTAGCAGCAACATGGCTAAAGCAACAAGCAGCTCAAATATTTTTCTCCTAACAATCCCCACAATCACCGACCAAGAGCTGTAACGTCTGGAGGTTTTTTCTGAAGTTTCTGTAACGTTCTATCGACATCAAACACACAACCCTTACTTAGCACCTGGTAAAACCCTCAAGCCCTCTCTCTCACTCTGGAAGCCTTCGTGTTCCTCACCCACTCCACAGGTAAATCAGCAGCCACGAAGCAAAGCACACTTGGCTCCAAATGTTGCAGCAGCATGAGAGATAACTGCCTAAGAAGAGCCTTAATTATTACAGCCCGCCATCGATACCAATTAACTCAGAACATCAAAGCCCATACCGGTGGCACAGCCTATACCTTGAGGGAAGGTTTTAAGTCGTCCATTAAGGCCTAGCAGAAACGTTCCCTAAGCGGGACAGGGATGATCCCCCAGCCGCTCTACACCGGCTCCCAAAGCCAGGACCGGCTCCTTCCCCGCTCGGCCGGCGGGAGCCCCGAAACGCACCCGCCCGGGGCGGCTCCCGCGCCCGCCAGCCTGCGGGCCGCGGCCAGTAGGCCTCACCCGGGATCCCGGGGCTCGCCTGGCGCCCATCAAGCCGCCTTAGCCTCTTCAGCGGCCCTGCCCCCCAGTCCCGACCCTCCGCCGAGCCCTCCCGCGCTCCGCCGCCTGCCCCGGGCCGCCCCCGCAGGCCGGGCCCGCCGCACGGCGAGGCCGCGTGAGGCGCAGCAGGCCCACGGCGGCAGCGCGGCCCCTCCCCGCCCCTTACCTCTTGGGGGGCGCATCCCCGGCACTGCCCGTCCCGTTGGGGGGCGGCGGGGGAGCCGCCGAGGCCGCCGCGGCCGCCGCCGGCTCCTCCATCTTGCCGCCGCCGCTCTCCGGGGCCGCCGCCACCGCCGCCGTCGCCGCCATTTTCCCTGCGCTGCGCCTTTGTGTGAGGGGAGCCCGCCCCGCGCATGCGCAGCGCGGCCGGCCCGGCGGCCTTGGCGCGCGGCGGGGGGGGCTGAGGGAACTGGGGGGGGGGGATGAGGGGGTGAAGGGATGGGGGGGATGAAGGGATGGGGGGGGGCTGTGGGGATGGGGGGGGGGATGAGGGGGTGAAGGGATGGGGAGACAGGGGGGCGGGGGGGTGTG